>NC_031787.1:7135977-7256979 GCF_001522545.3 Parus major | reverse complement strand
TGCGCAGAGAGCGCCGCGAAGCCGCCGCGGGCGGGAGCGCCGGGCCCGGCTGCCCGGAGCGCGCTCTGCGCCTGCGCCAGGCGGGCCGTTCGAAGGTGCCGGGGATGAGGTGAGCCCTGAGGGGTCGCCGCGGCCGAAACCGGGACCCGGAACGAGATCGGGACTTCAGGACAGGCTGTCGAGGAGAAAGGCTCGGGGACGGGGCTCGGGACCGAGGGGCGTGAGGGCGGATAGCACTGGGAACATGGCGGTGTTCCCTGAGGGAGAGAGCGGCCCTGAGGGGGCTTCAGTGGCCGCGGGGACCCGAGCGGGGCTCTCCGCGGAGAGAATCGGGCACGGGAGGGTCGGTATCGTACGCTTTGGACGTGAGCCTTTCCTGACAATAATTCACATATTTATTTCTTTTCTGCGGGAGGAGTAACTCGGTTTCCTAGCGACGCCCGGCTTGGCCCGACGCGGGCTGGCGGCAGCGCTGGAATCGGGCCCGGGAGCGGCAGTGAGCTCGCACCTGCCTGCAGAACGCGTTACAGACACGGGCAGCGATCCAAGGAATGCTGGTACAGGAGTGCTGCGGCACGGCTGGGATGGGAGTGGGGAACAGCAGCCCAGAATAACCAAGAGAGTTTTAAAAAATTGACCTTGTTTCTGTGAAAGAATAGAAAAGTGAGAAAGCAGAGCTGCTGTCAAATGCTGAGTGGGGGAAATATGTCAAAACATACCAGGATGGAGTCAAACACTGCTCTGTGTGGTGGAAGCAAGGGGAATTCTCCAGGGAATCCTTTTTTCACCTCAGTGGGCTCTGGCATCAGGCCTGGTGCAGTTCACAATTGGAAAATAGCTACGTTTTTGAACTGGCTTAAGATTTCCAATTTTGCATCCTGGTCCTGTAACTCTTGAGTTATAGTTACTTGTTTCCATCCTGCTTTACCAAGCAAAATTGAGAAAATAAATGCTTTTCTTTCTCAGGTTTAAATATCAAGTGAATAAGGATGTCAATTGTCACAGTGCAGCTTGGGCAGTGTGGGAACCAGACTGGGCACGAGGTGTTCAGTGCTCTCTGCAGTGACATCCGTGGCAACCATGGGCTGTGTTCCAAGAAGGAGAATGAATCCTACCAAGATGCCTGCAAGGAACGGTTCTTCTGCGAGGAGGAGTCTGGAGGTACAGCTTTAAAGGGCTTTTTTCCCCTCTCAGGGTCTGATTTCAGCACACAGAAACATCAAGTGATTTATTTCATGAAAGATCAGTGCTCTCTGGTGTTCAGTTTGGTTTTGGTGCAATAAATGGTTCAGCAGAAATCAGGGCATGGCCAGGTCCTTTCTGTATTGTCCCATTAATAGTTTGGCTGAAGTGGGTGGGAGGGATAACCTTGGGATGTTGTATCCATCCAAGTCCATCCATCCCACCTACATAATTAGCATGTTTTCCCAATTTTGTTTTCCTTCCTGTGCAGTACCTGTTGCTCGGGCTGTGCTTGTTGACATGGAGCCCAAAGTGATCAGCCAGACCTTATCCATGGCTGCCAGGTCTGGCCTCTGGAGATACAACAGCCACTCACACTTCTGCCAGAAGCAAGGATCTGGGAACAACTGGGCCAATGGGTAGGAACAGCTGCCTCAAACTTCCCTGAGGGAATTCTGGAGGCTGATGAGCTGCTCAGACTTCCTAGGAGTGGTAATACAGCAGCTGTGGGAGTTAAAGTAAAATTTGCTTTGTGAATAACTTCACCTTTCTGCTTTTATTTGGATGCACCCTGCCCTGTCTTGCTGTTTTGTGTTACCCCACAGTTACTCTGTTCATGGGCCCAAACACAAAGAAGCAATCATGAATCTGGTGCAGAAAGAAGCAGAGAAGTGTGATCGACTCGGGGGATTTTTCACAATGATGAGTATGGCTGGGGGCACAGGATCAGGCCTGGGAGCATTTGTGACCCAGTGTTTGAGAGATGCTTTTCCAACCTCATTCATACTGAACCACGTGATCTGGCCCTATGGCACTGGGGAGGTGAATGTCATATTGCCTTTTAGTATATAAGAAGTTTACATTGAATTTGTAAGTTTATAATCACTGGTTAGTTTTAAACAAAACATCTACAACAGAAATAAACTAGAAAATGGGTACATTGTACACTGAAAAAGTTCAAGTGACTCAATATCACAGCTAAAGAATTTTCACCAAAAACTTTTGATAGTTTAAGTTCTGAAGTGATACAGATTCACAAGAAGCTCTGTATCTAACTAGAAGTCTCCTGATGTGCTCTTATCCAGCATTATAATCAGTTCCCAGGCAGATCTGGTTCCAGCATGTTTGTATGGAGAGAGATGGATAACCTGATTCTCACAGGTCTTGCCCTCTTTCCATGAAAAGGCTCTGAGCTCCTGACCTCACTCTGCACTCTGACAAAGAAAATGAATCACTTCCTAAATCATAACTGAGGAAACAGCAGGAGCCAGAGGATTATAAACTAAAAAGAGATTAAGTTGTTTGACTCTTCTTTGTGTGTGATTTTTTTGTTTGCTTCCAGGTCATTGTTCAAAACTACAACTCTGTTTTGACTCTGTCACATCTGTACCACTCATCAGATGCCCTTCTTGTCCATGAGAATGATGTCATCCACAAGATCTGTGCCCAGCTGATGAATATCAAACAGATTTCCTTCAGGGATGTCAATCAAGTCATTGCTCACCAGCTGGGCAGTGTTTTCCAGCCCACTCACACAGCAGGAGGGGGCTCAGGCTACAGCAGAAACCCATTAGGTACCAAACCCAACATCCACACACCTTTCTGGAGTCAGTTCAGCTGGGGATGGAAGTTCTTCAGTCTCCTTGCTCAAATATTTGGATACATCCCAAGTTTTAAGACAGGAAAAGACCAATTTAGAAGTTCAATCCCCATGTTGTAGCAGAGTCAAACCCTGACTTCTGGTTTCATTCTTTACCAAAAGAACCCTGTTTCTCCTTTTTCAAGTGATCACAGACACCCCTTGTGCCTGTTTACATTTCAGAGGAGATTTGTGCAGGGCAGTAATTTTGGACCTAGTTTCACATTTTACTTTGGGTTAGAAGTTTGTATGAACTGAAGCCAAACTGGAGTTTGGAGTTTTGCTCTGGCAGAAGTGGTGAGCAGACAACTGGGTGGCAACATACAGCAGACTAACATTTGAACCTTGAAAGAATTAGAGAAAATTGCTTGTAAAATTAAACTTCCACATCTGTCTGGAGTGCATAGAGTCCTTGAGATTTTGATCTAAACTGCAAAATAGAAGCTACTAACAGCCTGTATAGGACTCAGTAATACACAGCAAGTTTGTATGGCTTTGAAATTGCTACATCTCTGAACACTCCTCACTCTTCTCCCATTGCAGCTGCCCTGTGCAGTGTCTTTGTCAAACGTGAGCAGCTGTTGATTTCTCTTTCCAGGAGATTTAATGGAGACATTGGTCCCACATCCCGAGTTCAGGGTGCTGGGCCTGCGGAACATCCCCCAGGTGCCTGAGACCTCCCTGGCTTACAGCACCTTCAGCTGGCCTGGCCTCATCAAACACCTGAGGCAGATGCTCATTGCTAATGCTCAAATGGAGGAAGGTAAATACACACCAGCCACTCACCTTCAGTCCCCATCACCCTTTAAACATTTATTTGTACAGATGGAATAAAGCTGGGTGTTTTGTGGAGCTCACAGTTCAGAAAAGAGCTGCTGCCCTCAGCAGGAATTTGCCCCCACAAAACCAGTTGCTCCTTTCACCATTCCCTCAGCTGTCACAGCAGCTCCCAGATTGCTCCTGCTCTGCTCCCAGACATCTCAGCTAATTATAACTATTGAAAATACACAAACCAAACCAACAGTTTCTGAGTGTGCGCTTAATTTACATAACTCATTTGGAACATTCCTTGCATGGTGAGCTCTGCTTTTTCTTTTTACACCTTCTACCCATAAAAATCAGGCTCAGCTCTCCCATGTAATTCACATGGAGAATTCAGTTACAGCTCCCAGTTATGCAAGGAATGAGCTGGAGGCTTGCTAAGTATAGAAGCAGGTATCCATTTTCTCTGACAGTGACTACCAGGCAAATCCTGCTGTGGTTTTCTCTGGGAATTGTGTGATTGCTGCTTCATTCATGTGCAGCAGCTCCAAACTCCAGTGTGGTCTCAGTTTGGGGCACAGTGATAGCTCCCATCTGCATCTTCACAAAACATTCACTTGCCTTTCTATCTCTTTTTCCCAAATCCCAAAGGTATTGATTGGCAAGTACGACCACCACAGCCAGGCTCCTCCACCGCCTCCACAAACAAACCCCTGCACTTCAACACTTCCATTGCCAACCTGGTGATCCTGAGAGGAAAAGATGTGCATGGCGTAGACTTGGGTAAGAGAGAGGAGCACAGCACCTCAGGGGCTCTGGTTTCACATCTCACTGCTCTATTTGCCACCAGATCTGATGCAAGTGGAAACATCCCAAGATCACACATTTGACTCCTAAGGTTGATATTCCCTCTAGAAACATTTTAGTGTCCAAGGCCATGTTGTCTAATTGCTTAGGGCAGTTGTATTTTACTTCTGAGTTTCCTGAAGCACTTCAGGGAAGGAGGAAGAGACTCAAGTCTGTATATCTGGAATTCTTGGCTATAATGTCTGAAAATACATTTAGCTGTTTCTGGAGTGATGAGCATTTCTGGCAGCTGAAATATCCACACCAGTTTGCTAGATAATCTAAGGAATCTGTTTGAAAGTTGTATTTTCAACAGGCTGCCCACTCTGCAGATATTTTCCCAGGCCTGAACTGATCTGACAGCATTGATTAGGCCACACAGGGATCAAGTCTGGGTTTTGTCCAAAGGGCTCTCCTGTTTCTCCTACAGGAGGTTTCCAAGATCCCTCATTATACACATCGTGGCTAAACCCTCAGGATGCTTTTAATGCATGGAAAACACCCAGAGCATTTAACAAGTATGAAAAGTCTGCTGCTTTGGTCAGCAACAGCCAGTTCCTGCTGAAACCTCTTGACAGCATCGTAGGAAAAGCTTGGAATATGTTTGCTTCCAAGTAAGTGAAAATAATTATGCTGGTACTTCACTAATAATTGCCAATATCTTCCCTGATTTCTAATGTCTGACCCATTCTTCAACACACAGAGCTTACCTTCACCAGTACACAAAGTTTGGAATCCAAGAGGAAGATTTCCTGGACTGCTTCACAACCCTGGAACAAGTTATCTCCAGTTACACCAATCTGTGATTGATTTCTTTGTTTAAATGGTCTGAAGTAGAGATTTTCTGAAAGAACCAAGCTGGAAAACCTTCCATCAACTTCCTGAAGTATGTAAATGATTGTACTGGAGTTATTTTTCAGTCTTAGGAGCAAAGTGTCTGTGTGTGTGTGTTTGAATAGCAAGAACTGAATCTGCATATATTCACATATTCATAGTATTCTTATTTAATATATATAATAAATGCCTATTTTTCAATACATTTGCTATATACTGTAGCTATATCCTTTTCTGACCATTTCATTAAGTAAAATTACAACTCCTGTTTTTCTCCAAGTTATAAATTAATTAACTTGCTAATTATCTAAACATATTTGCGATGAGGATGGCTGGCAGATTGCAGATGTAAGAACTTAGAATTTGATATAATAAATACAGAACATTTTATAATTTCCAAAGTCAATTTAAGGACTTGGCTCTTTTTTGCACAAATTTTACCACGACCACAAGGTGGTGCCCTGGGAAGCTGCAGCTCCCTCCTGGCAGGAGAAGGGATGGAATGAATTGGGAAGGCACCCACTGAATTAAAATAAAATAAAAGAGTACAGTAGAATTAAAGATTACCTTGTAACACTGAGCTCTCTTCTGCCTCTGTTAGCTTTTCATTAATGGTAGGGAGAGCTTTGGGAATTCTTGCCATTCCCTGCCCCATGTCACACTGTTCTCCCACAGAAATAATCCCACAGGCCAAAAATTCAAAGAGTTGAATCACTCTCAAGGACTTTTCCCTTGACAAATGGACAAATTTCACAGAGCACCTTCCTGTTTTGGTGCCATTTCATTCAAAAGATGGCAGCTCAGAGCTGGGGCCCGCTCTGGCCAGAAGAGATTTTGTGCTGTGTTTCTGCCACTTTCAACCATTGTCTAATTTGGGTATTTTCACAGAAGAAACTGCACAAGATTGCACAAGAAGTTCAGACAAACAGCACAGGCAAGTCGAGTTTGCAGGAACAAAGGGTCAGGAAAGGAGACCATGGTGAGCTTCTCCCTCCTCCAAAAGGCACAGGATGTTCAGCAACACAGAAATAAATTCCCCTGGTGTTTTCAACAGATCCCAAACACAATTTCCAGTATCGGAAATGAGAATAGGTAACTCCATGAAAACGTGGCCAAGTCCCAGGAATGCTTTTCCTCCTCATTTCACAGAACAGGTAAAAGGGTTTTTCAAAAGGCTAAGGACAGGTAAGTTCCCTGAGGAACAGGGAAGAGAGCACTGGGTCATTGTAGGGCTGTAGCAATAAATAACTTTATTGCAGAAATAACCTCATGTTATCTCTCTGTATTCATAGTTCTGAGCATGAAGCAAACACAGCAGGTGCTCAGTGCACCTATGAGTGATAGGTGATTTTCTTTTTATATTTATTTGTATTTATGATATTTATTATTTACTTATGGCCCTTGTTTGTTTGATGGCAGAATTTCTGCCATGTCAGGAACACAGCACACACATGTCTAACCCCAAAGCAAAATTTCAAATTTTAGCTGTTGTAATCCCTTACTGCTCTGGAGCAGGGGCTGACAGGAATTCTTTTAGGCATCTCTAAGCTTCTTCCTGTGAATGTTTTTCAGTCCTGAAATTCTCACACCCTTTCCCAAACCGAGCCTTCATTTTTTTGATCTATGATGGGATTCCTTTATTTTTTCCCCAGGATGTGGAGAGGGTCAAAGTGACAGGAAGTGAACAGCCACCATCAAATAATCATCACCTCCAATTACATTAAAAGCTGGAGGAGTAGTTCTTTATGTAATTGATAAAATTAATTATGTAAATAGAGCATGGAGGAAGGCCTTTATTTAATTAACAATTACAATTAAAGAGGTAGATCAAAGGTCAGCACAAAGCCATGGCTCAGAGACAGGAACAGCAGAATCAGTGGCCTTGACCTTGCTTGTTGTAGGCAAAGTCCCCACAGGATGTCCATAAACCCAGGAACAATGCTCCAAATCTCACTATTGTTTGTTGGAATGGACAGGTGCAGCTCACTTGGAAGTTGATTCAAGAACTCCAACTATAGCAGACATTTCATGAATAGGAGAACATTTATTTAACCACAAAAAAAACCAAAACAAAACAAACCCTGACCCCCAAAAAACAACCCACAAACAGAGCTAAATAAAACAAACTCACCAAAATTAAAAATAACCTTCAATAACCAAAAATGTTTTAAACACAGTAAGTGTTTGGCAATGTAGCTACAGATACAATTTATTTATTTGGGCATAAATAGATATTGGTGTTTTTAACGTTGGACTCAATACCAGCACAGGAAGGATGGAAATGTGTAAGAGAAAAAAAATCTGTGGTTCCCACAACAACCAGGGTTTAATGCATGATTATTCAAATTACCAGTTGAAACACTACTGAGGAACACTAAGGTACAAAAGGGCCTTGAATGAATAATTCACTTCTTTCTGCATTTGTTAATACATTTAGCATGGATAAATATTATTAAATGATAGCCCAAACATCCAAAAGGAAATAGGACCAAGTGTACTTGAAAGAAATCTGCTTTTTGCTGGACACCACTTTAAAAACTGCACAAGAGGAATCAGGAAATTGATTCATGGATCCAATATAGCACAAAAAACTTCCAAAAGGAACTGAGCTGCTGCCTTCCCTCAAGGGCAGCCCAGTCAGAGCTTTTCCAAGGCAGCAAATTCCCCCGGAGCTTCCTGCTCCAGCTCTGCCCACGCTCCAGGGGCACAGCCCGGACACTGGGGCAGCTTTTAACGGCCTGCAAGTGGAGCTGAAAATGCTGAATTTGAACCATGGAGCCTTTCCGGCTCTTTCAGAGCAAGCGGGGCTCACAATGGTCCCTTCTGAGCTCGCATTGTGGGAATCCTGTCCCTGCAGACCCGGCCACTTCCCCTGCCCGGGTGGGGCAGGACTCAGCCCCCGCCCTGGAGCAGCACAACCCCGCTTAACCCTTTCCAGGAGCTGCAATAAAGAAATATTCCTGCCAGCCTGCTCCTCAGAAAATAAAGACAATTTTTATTTTAAATTAAAGCTGCTCCATGATAAAGATCATGGAAGAAATGTAAATTTTAACCCCATGTTCACACAAGCCTGAGAAATATGAAACAGTGGCTCCTAAGAGAGTCACACTTATCTGTGTCAATTAGGTGCTAGAAACCTTCTTGTCTTAAAACCAAACTGAAAAATCCCAAATGTTCCACTGTAAGATAGAAAAATTAGTAAACTGAGCGTGTTCTCTAGGCCAAAATTCCTATTTTAAAAGTAAAAACACTAAGTGGACAAACTAAAATAAGCCACTGGTTAAACCATAACAAAAAAAAGAGACAGAAAAACATTGTTTGATGTTTTGTTTCACTGGTTGTATGTGAGGAGAAACGAGCCCAGTGTTGGATTTGCACTGAAATGGGCGAGTTCTGCAAAAATGATTATTGTACATTATTGCTTCCATGGACAATGCCATGTGTACTTAAGGCTTACAAAAACACACTCCAGTTGCCTGAGGATGGTGTAAGTGTGGGCAGATGGCAGGATTGAATTTGAACTTGTGCCCAGCAGTGTCCAAGATGTAATGGATCATTTACAGGAGCACGTCAGGGGAGCTGTGGCCTCATCCCACAGGCTGAAGGTGGAATCAAATCCTGCCTGGCAAGGGCAGCTGTGGCTGCTCCCTGGAATCTCCTCGCTGAGGATGGTGAGAGCTGGGCACTAACTCAGAGCTCCTGCTTTTCCAGAAGGCCTGGAACAATCCTGAGCTCGAGGCTCCACCTTCCATGAAGTGCTTGCTGCTGCCTGGCCTGGCCTTCTGCCACTGGCAAAGGAAACACCGACAAGTTTCCTCCCCACCCCACTTCGGGCAACTCCAGCCTGTGTTGGCTGACTGGGAGTCCCTGAAGTCAGCAATTGTGTTTATGCACTGATTTGAAGGTGGGAATCTTTCTTTTTTGGCTGAATTTTGGTGAAGAAACCAAATGCAACTGATAAAACAGTCAAAACCAGAAATCTGGCAATGAAAAACCAAAAATCCAATTAAATACTCTGCTACTGAAAAGAAATTCTATTCCCTTCCACCAGCCACTAGCTCAGGGTTTCACATTATTTTCCTTTATAAAGATTTAGTCAAGCTTTCCCTGAAACCCAGTATTTTCAGGTGAGTATTTTTACATAAAAACCAGACACAAACCTGGAGTGTGCTGTGAAAGGAGAGCTCACTCTTCAGTGAGATGAGGAAGGAAACCTCAGCACGTGGGGTCCTGGTCAAGCTGAACAAAACTGCAGGGAACAGGCTTGAACTTGGCCAAAAATGGCTCCACAGAGAGGGCTCCAAGGAGCGAGGGAGGGGACAGCAGTGACAGTCTCGAGCAAGGGTTCTCAGGCTCTTAAACAACACTTGAACCCTTTCCTTCTTCCCTGAACTGGGAGGATCTCTCAGTCACAGCTGGAATCTGGTGCCAGAGGTTGCCTCACTTTCCCCACAAACACCTGGCTCCTCCTGGGCAGCCACAGGCTCCAGGGCTGCACTGGGGTTTGCCACAGGCAGAAGTGGAAGAGACACTTTGTACACAAATTAAAGGAGGCAACAGAATTAAAATCACCACTTGCAGTAGCAAAATATTGCTTTGGGAATGTTTTTGGCATCCATTAGTTGGAAGTCAAGTAAATACCGGCTTCAGGCATCTTAAAAGTTTCTTCCTTGCTGCTCCCCACCTCGAGCCTTACACAACACCCAGGAATGCACTGCCTGTGTCACAAGAGGTCAGCTGGGCTGAGGAGAGACCTACAAATCCAGGAATCTGAGAAATGAAATGTGTTCTTATGAAAATATCCTAAATATTAAGAGCTCTCCAGAAAACAGCTGCAGCAAAGCAGGCACTGAGAGCAGAGAGGTTTCCAACCAGCCCAGAGAGGTTTTGTGACCATGGTGGGGTTTGCATGATGCTGTAAATGTGAATATGTGTTTTCTCTCTGAGAGAAATGCTGAGCACAGAAACTTGTGTTTTCCCATCAAAGGATGGAAAAATCCTAATAACCTTTCTGAGGAAAGCCACAGTCCCTCAAAGTGAGAGCCTTGACCAAGGTATTGATGTTTTAATCAGCAGCAGCTCCTGCAAGAGGAGAAGTTCTGCAGGAGGTTCTCTCCTGGCAGCACAAGAAGCAAAGAGGCACCACAAGGTCATTTCCTGAGGATACGAGCAGCTTTGGGCTCTTTGGAGAATTTCTTACAGGTGATACCAAAGTCACCAGGGAGTCACCAGAGAGTCACCAAAGTCACCAGGGAGTCACCAGAGTCCCCAAGGCACTTTGGAGGCCCAGCAGAGCCGTTTCCAGGAGCCGGGTGTGGCCGCTATCAGAGCACGAACAATCCCCGAGCTGGCAGCTCCTCTCTCGCCTTGCAGCAGCCGAGAGCCGCCGGTTTCCTCATTGCCACAGCCCGGGCAGCTTCGGGAACAGCCCAGCCATGAACCGGGAGCCACTGCCCTGGAACACGGGAGATGCCACACTCCCCCCAGCTCTGCAGCTCCTCAAACATCTCGACAGAAAGGTGACCTTTGCTTTAATGCACTGCTCTTTGACTCATTCCAGAGATGATAATAATAATAAATTAATAAAACCTCCTCAGCACAACAAAGGGCAGTGCTAAAGCAAACTAAACCTAAGCCGGGCTCATTCCACAGGTTCAGGTTTGCACCTTTGCTTCACCACACCTGGACAGAACCAGCAGTGAACGGCTGTGGCCTCAACAGCCTCTTCACTCATAACTCAAATGTGGTAAAAAGCACCTTTTTCAACCAAAATACCATTTTTTTCCTGAATTCTTACCACATTCCAAGCAGTCACTAAGTGCAGGGCTCTCCCCGTTTGCTGGGAAGTGACATAACAGCGGTGACTTTGTGTTTGAGCTCCTTCCCTTCTTGTGAGACCCAGGCTGTTCCAGCCTCTCCCAGAACAATGTTCTGCTGCCCTTCTCAGAGCCCGAGTGGATGCACCAATGAACAGGTGAAATGTTTGAACAAACCCAGGCCAGCATTTCACACCCTCCATCAGCCACTTCAATTAGCAAAGTCACAGCGGCCTCAGTTTTTACCATAATCCTTCTAGAAATGACTTTGCAAGAGCACATACAAATATTTCCCTCCTGTCTGAAGGCATCAGAGGTGTTTCAGAGAAGGGAATTGCTCCACCCCCCCTGTGCCCAGGTCAGTGATCCAGCTCTGTCCCTCACCTGCCCAGCAGGATCCCCTCCCACTCCACCAGCTGCTGCAGTCTGGAGAGAGCTGGCTGAAATACTGTTTTACTGCTTTTCCTTCTCCTCCAAAAAAACAAATTTACAGCAAAAAAGCATAATTTTAAATCTCAGAAGAGTAATTTCAATTACCTTATCTATAATTACATTCAGCCTTTTAACTGCTGATTACAAAGTATTTTTAAACTTTGTGCTTGAAAGAAAAACGATTATTTTTACCTCCAAAGAACACACCCAACCCCCCCTTATCTTTACACCTGCCATCAATTTGGTTCACTAATATTTATATTTCTGCTTGGTAATCAGGGAAACATCCAGAGTGTTTTGCTTGCACTTAGCAGTGCCTGCAGCGAGAGGGAGGCTGATTCTAACAAATCCAGTAATGAAGCCCAAAAGCACAGCAGGGAAGGACTTTGTGCAACAGCATCAAGCCACTGTCAAGTGTTAGTGACAAGTATCTTTTAGCAGGAACAGGCAGCTGGGGGAGTTCTGAGGGAGCTGCTTGAACAGAAACACAGCGTGATGCTGGCACGGGGAGGAGAACTCCAGGACAGGGAGCTTTCCTGACTCTTGTGATGGATGTGAGGCTGGAACTGGACGGTTTGACCTGACCTGAGCTCTGCTGGGGCACTGCCACCTCTCAGTGCCCTGACCTCCTTTCACAGATAATGAGACTAAAAAAAAAAACTCTGTCACATTAAAGTCATTAGTTGTTTTTACAGGGATGTTACTTCTGTGTGTTTTCAGTTATTCCCAGGAAAAAAAAAACCAAAAAAAAAACCAAGATACTTTATTTAGTGTCTAACTGCAAGAAAAAGCAGCTAAAAGTAGGAGTTTGTGCCAAGATTGTTCCTCTTGCAAGAGCTCCCTTTGGATTTGTCCCTAACACACTGAACTGACTGATTCCAATGTGTAATGAAGATAGGGGCAACAAAAGAAAACTCTGGGTTAAAGGAGCAAAATCCATGTTTTCGGGTCAAATGCTAAAGGCTGAATCTCTCTGAAGGCACAAAATCCAACTGCTGAATTATTTTCTGTGTTCACCCTGAAGAATGTTTGGGACAGCAAATGTCACAGTGTTACCAGGACAGTTCAATACAGAGAATGGAAACAATCCAGCTGAAATAAACACTGGGAAACGATATTTCTTTGTTTATTTAAGCAAACATAAAACTATCCATTGCAAATCTCATCAGGTTTGTGTCACTTTTGTTTCTATTATTAGGGTTTTTTTACCTTTTACCAAGTCTTATCTCCCAGGTAGAAGCAGGTAGAATGATCACTTCCTTCTTTAAATAGTGTTAGAAAGCCTCAAAATAACAGCAGAGCTTATTGGAATGGACACATGGAAACACAAGCTGAAGAACAATATAGATATATATATATTTCACACTATAAATATGTAAACATATTGAACCAAAAATAGGAGAAAGCTTTCAATTTTCCTTGTGCTTTTCCAGCAGGCAAGAGGCAGAATTTTAAGGAGATCTCTAAAGCATTTAGAAAGGGTCAGTTTATTGGCTCAGGCTCTAGGAAAAAGGGTTTTTTTCTCTTTTAGTTCTTGCAGTGTCCTGATTCCAACCTGAGAGCACACAGGGATCCCAGCATGGCATCAATTCTATCCCCTCCCAGAAGTGTGAGAGGTTAGGAAATACCTGTGTCCCTCAGGTGACAAATTTGGGTACCAAAAAGCTGCCACTGGAAGAGGGGAGAGCAGCCAAGGGCTGTCACTGATGCAGTCCTGAGGGGAAATGGAACTCTGAGGTGATCCCTTACCAAATGCAACACTGAGGCTCTGCAGGCTGAGGTGAAGTTCCAAACACAGCTGTGGGGTTTGGAATTGTACCAGAACAAGTTCTTTGTGACATTATAGTCAAAGGCCACATTCAGACCAAAAAATGGTAAGATTTAGTAAATACTGTTCACCTTTTAAAAATCACCAGGAGCAGCTGAACGGCCTTTGTGCTTTTAACTCCCTCGTACCAACTCCTGCGCTGGCACTTTCAGATCTTGGAATTGAATCTGCTGGAGCAAATCCTGCCCAGTCATTCCCAGCACTGCCTCAAGTTCCCTGTGAAGCCAAAGAGAATCGGTACAAACCTCACCCTGCCCAGGGGAAGCTTTAGGAGGGCTCTGTTCTGCAGGACCGCGGCGCTCGGAGCTCGTTCCCAGCCCTACCACAGACACTGATGGAAACAGCTGGGGATGGATGAGGAACGCTCAGATGAGAGATACCAAAATGTCAGACAGCCTACCGACTGTTGTTGCCATGAGATCCAACAGTCAACATCAGTCTGATAAGCTATCCGACAGGATGGTACAGCCATGGCATGGCACGACGCTGGCAACACAACAGGCTCCACCAGAGCTCACCTGCCTCCAGCCCTGCCCAACCTGCCCAAGGAACAGCCTAAGCTCAGCTCAGCCAGCTCCTGAGAATGCTAATTAGGAAGGCAAATTAATTCTTGGTGCTTCCCCCTGCCCCCAGGATAAAAATAAAGAACAATTGTTGACAGGTGATTAGAGGAATGCAGGTACAGCAGCAGTGGGGATTGGTGCACTAAGGAGGGAAAAGAGCTATTTTAGTATCAATTCTGTTCCTGTACATCACAACTGGCACATGTAACAGGTCTCACTTCAAAAGCATGGGGGTTAAAGGTTCTCTAAAGTTCTCTGCACCATTACTGGGTAGACACAAAAACTGCTTTCATCTGGAATCTGAACTTTTCCCTCTCTTCTCCTCCACTGCCCACAGTTCTGGGCTCAGGGGCAAACACCTGAGCAAAATTTAGGATAACCAATCGTGTTTTCTATTTAACCTATTTATCTCTATTTAACCTATTTAAGCAGTGACTGTGCTTCAAGCCAGGCATGGCCTTCCTCCTCCCTTTGCTAAGCAAGAAGTTCTGAAGAAAAAAGAATTTAAAAAAAGAACAACAAAAAAAAAAAAAAGAACAAAGGGTTTGAGCACCATTAGTGCAGGAAGGATGAGCAAACATGCACAGAGCATCCAAAAGAGAGAGAGGAAAAGAAACAGCTTTAAAAGACTGACACAAGGAATTCTGGAATGATCATAAGATGACTTTATAAAGTTTTTATCTTAACTTCATTCTAAATATACAGAATAAAAAATGTTGGCTTCAGCATTTTGACATCAACCATCTCTGCTAACATCATGAAGTTGGAGAGGGTGGCTTTTCCAGCGTGCAATGCAATGGGACACTGGGAATTCAGACGGAACAGCCTTACCATGAGGGACATGCAACAGTTTGTACCCGACCTGTACTCAATTATTTACATTTTCATGGTCTTGAAACTTATGGAAAAAGCAAACCAGCCACCCTTGAAAAGAAAACGTTACCCTCAGGTCAGTCTGAAGTTAAATCAGAAGATGGAGAGTATTAAATCATCAGTTTTGGAAGTAATTTGGATGGACAACATTTGTGTTAAACTCCATTTAACATCCCATTGTCCATCCTGTAAAACACCACCCAGACTCGTGAAGCATTTACACCTTACCGTAACATTTATGTTTGTCAATGAAACCGTTGTTCTAATATCCAAATTACTTTCAAAATGAGACCCAAAAAAAAAAAAACTTGTTAAGAGTTGAAAATCGATGTTAAAAATTTTTCCCCCCTTTTGAATAATGCTGATTTTTAAACATATGAAAAGATGTGTCATTTCTCGTGTCTGCCAAAACCCATCCTGAGGGGTTTTTTCCCATTTTTTCCAAGCTCATTTGGTTTTTTCTTCTGAGTACATCTTCTGTTGCAGTCGCTTGGCATAGCTCTGGGCCATGGAGTTGATTATAGATAAGATAAAATAACAAACCATGACAATCACCAATTTTTCAAATATCCAGGATAGCCAGTTTTCCCCCTGAAGAGACAAAACAGAAGGAGAAGAATGAAGATTAGTGGACAGAACAATGAAGAGTTCTGGGTGAAAGGGGAAAGAAAGGCTGACCATGTCTTTATTCTGCAATTAATCGAATTAAAAGCAGGAACCAAGTGAGCTGACAGATTCCTGCAGGTCCCTTGAAAGACAATGCAGGAGGGGCTGCCAAATCCCTCATCATTCCCAGTGTGATTTATCTGGATCACTCCCGAAGTGATTTATTATTCCCAGGAGTTTGGGCTTCGCTAACAATTCTTGGAGTTCAGTGTTAGCAGCCCCTGCCTGTCACGTTCCTCGCAAATAAAACAATCAGGTTTTATTTACAATGTGGATTTTTCCCTGAACTGCCTTTTCTGGGTTATCTCCCCATTCGGATCCCACTCTTTGGTGTCCCTGAAGTTCTGCCTCAGGGGTCGCTTCCAGCGTTTTTGCGGGGAATTCTCACGTTGTGCTTTTTGTCAAAGGAGGGCAGCAATGCTCTGCTCACAAATCCCTGAACATTCCCTGGCTCCTGCCAGAGCCTCCCCAGCCCCGGCTCTTTTGTGTTGAGAACCGGGCAAAGGGACATTTCCAATTACTGCACGTGAAATGTGACTCGGATTCACGGATTTTATCTCAAAATGCCTCAGCAGCCTAAAGAATTTCATGTCAGAGCTGCTCTGTCCCACTGAAAATTCAGGGTAAGTTTTTAAGAATACTTTTTAAAAATTTTTAACTACTTTTTTTTTCTGTATCAAAGGACACTTCTGCCCTATGTACCTGCTCCAAACACTGTAATTTCATTTCCTTTCCAAGACTAAAGTCTTGGGGATTTTATTTCCCTTACTGTCCATTGAGTCACAGATGCCACTGGCTCTGAAGCATCGGTGCTGCCCGGTTTGTTCCCATTTCACAAGGAAAGGCAACTTTTTTCTCTTTATATTTAACTTTCCAAAGAGGCAGCCAATGCAGAGGGCAAGACAAGCCACCGGGTTTGATTTATACTTTCATTTATTCTCCAAAGGATTTAAATGCAGTAGCATACAATTAATACTTAATTCCCAGGTTGCTTTTAAAATGAGAATTTTATCTATTCCCTGGGTCAGTGGAGATCAGAATGAGGAGTTACGTTTGTAAAAGCCACAAGTGTAAGACAGGGAAGAGAAAAGTGAGCCTGGGAGGCAAAGAGAGTCTTACCTGTGGTACAGCACTGTCGGATTTGTGGTGAAGTTTTATCCTCTGAGCTTCCAAATATTCTTGAAATGGCTTCTGAAGAGAAGGACCTATACTCGGAATAGCACTGATGGAAAGTTCATCCCAGAGAACAAGACAAAATAGGGGAGAAAAAAACAAAAACCATTTTTTTTTTTAAACTTACCACTTTACCTAATCAGAACAAAGTTCAAGCTGAGCCTCCGCTCAGCAGAGAACTCGAAGCTACTCGAGAAAACAGAAACCCTCGAAATAAACCACATTTCATCTTTTGATCTGATACTTCGGGAGGGATGCATTTCCCCAGATCCTCAAAAAGTGCTTAAAAAGAAAAATATTTCTGAGCAAGGCAGCGCTGGGAAGAGAGGAGGAAGCCGGGAGCGGAGCATTTCCTGGGAGGCAGCAGCGCTGAGAACCCAATGAATGACTTCGGAGAAGTCCCACATTTATCAGCGGCAGTTCCTGTAAGAACTGGTTTGAACCGATTAATGAGGAAATGGCTGGGGCTTGTCTCATCCCTCGGTTAAAAAAGCAACTGCTCGCCCCAAGCCTCGCCCCTCTCCCGCTCGGAGCCGGCCCCTCTGCCCAGCCAAGTCCTTTTTAGGACAATTCCTGCGTCATCCCTTCCCAAAAAGAATGCGGGAGCGATCCTGGAGCGCCTCCCCCGAGCCGGGGGGAACAAAGGAACAAAGGAGCGGCTCCGAGCCCTGCCCGGCCCGGGCCCGGCTCTCGGGGCTCGCACAGAGCCCCCCCGAACGCGTCCCCTCGGTGCCACCCCAAACCCTGCCACATGTCACAACCCTTCAAACACAAACCCCAAATGACCGGCAGCAGCCCCACGGCCTGAGCTCCGTGGGGAGAACATTCCCAAAGTTGGATTCACCCCATCCTAACTCAGCCAGGGGCTTCTGAAGTGCCAAGAGAAAGGAGATTCTGATTTTTGGTTGTTTTTAAAGAAATCACTGTGGTCCTTCTACGTTAAAAAATTCACCTGAATGTTGATTATTCTGTTTTATTATATTCACTACTCCTGCTGCTACTCCAGGGAGGGCTTAGTAAGACCCTCCAGACCCGAGATACACCAGGAGTACATCCAAGGAGTTGTACAATTGTCCATCCTCCAGCAGCTCAACCCATTCCCCTCAGCCTCCTCATCTGACACCATATTCCCTTTTCCAGGCCGAAGCCCAATTAAAAAATAACAGCTTTCTAATTTTAGGGATTTATGAAAAGCACGAAACAAAGTGTCTCATTGTCCTCCAGTAAATCTATTTATTTCCTCCATGGCCGGGGGCAAAGGGAGGGTTTTTTGAACCCATTTCCCAGCAAAAGGTCGCTTCCCCCGTGATTCACCGGCTGAGGAAATTCAGTGCCCGGACTGGTAAAAATTCTGGGAAAAAAAAACGAAAACAACCTGTGGAGTCCAAAGCACATCCCTCATCCATTTTACAGGAGATGTGTCAATGTTCCAGAGGATTCCTGGTGATCCAGAGGTGGCTCAGCAATGATTATTCCTGGGAAAAGCTCTCCCAGGGAGCGCGGCGCGAGTCACGCTCGCAACATCAGCGACATTTTGAGGTTTCTTTTCTTTCTCAAACAATTCTTGGGAGCCCTGAAGAGCGACTGTAAGGTAATGGTTTACTTTTGAACTTCTGCATGATTATGGAATGAGGAATATTTAAATGATGAGGGATCAATGATTAACAGGGTGGTGTTCGAATGACTCCGCTCCTCACCGAAAACTGAACTCTGTCAGTCCCCAAATTGAATTCAACCCAGAACAAAGACATAAAACCCAAGTTCAGAGACTTGAGGAGCTCCTGGTGCACCAAAACAATATTTCAAAAATTTTCTCACTAAATAATTCACTTTTTATTTCCTTTTCTGGGCACAACTATTAGTTAAGTGCACAAAATTAATTATATCAAAGCAATTTTGAAGAACTGCAAGATCCTAAATGCAAGGAGCTCAGCTCCTATTTTTTCTACATTTGTAAAGACTTTAATTCTGCAAAAAATGTGCACAGATTTAAAGAAGGAGCAAAAAAAGCAGAGGAAAACCTAAAAAATCAGGAATCCACATGCAATTCTTGAAATCCCATCAAAGTGTTAATTAATGGTGCTTTTTTGAATAAAATTAAATCATTTAATCACCTGGTTATGTGCCACTTGATATACGAAGGCATAATCTTCAATCTATAAATCTTTAAAATAATTTAATGTAATTAGAATTAAGGGAGAGTTTTGTGTCCCTGCAAACCTCAGGGCTGGTCCCAGGAGCAGGGGGGAAATTGGGGATGAATTTTGTGGGATTTGCATCACAATTCCTGCACTCAGCACCTCCAAAAAACCGCAAATTTCCCAGGATTGGAGGAGGAAGATGCTGGAAGATAAACCCCGAATAATCCAAACCCAATTCCCTTCCTTCGGGAATCAAACCCATTGTCTTTCAAATCGAGAATATGGAAGGAGAAATTCTGATTCAGAAGTTGTTTTGATTCAGAAGTTGTTTTAGAAACTCTTAACATTAAATACTAAATTTTCTTTTGGATTCATTCTGATTTTTTGCTAAATTTCAATGTTTCACAGGGAGTTGAAATTGAGAACAAGCTTCCCAAAATTGCAGTAGCCTTTGGTAATCCTAAATTCACTAAAATCATAATATTTCAGTCAAAACCATGATTTCCATTCTAATACTACAACAGAAACACCCATTAAAAATTTGGATTCACTGGAAAAACACTCTTGGTGCCTGTTTTCAGAACAATTACCTGATATTTGTATCTAAACAGATGCACTTTTTAAAGCTACAATTTCTATCTAAAAGACAAATTCTAAAGCTCTTTTCCAATAAATAAAACAAAACTCCCCATCTGTTTGAAGCACCACATGACAGAGATTCAGCAAAGTTGCTCAAGGATTATTTTAAAAATTTAAAATTTAAAAATTCAAAATTACACAAAGAACCTGCAGAGTCTGGCTCCAAAAACTCCCAGCCCAGTTACAGCAAATCTGTGTTTAAATTTATAAATTTGCTTTTCCAAGAACAACTGTCAACAGTTGCACCTCAAATGTCTTTCACTGGTCATTAAATGATTTTTGGGAAACTTTAAATCTGTTTAACAGAACCTTTGGAACTATAGAAAGATTTTTCTCAAAGGCACCAGGATGAAGCATCAAACCCAGAGGAGAAAAAAATTCTATTTTCCCTGGGCCAGCTTACAAAAATTAGGAAGTTATTTGATATTCCAGTCATCTGAGTTTTTACTAATATTAAAAATACTTATTTATAACTATTTAATGATGGTATTTGCACTTCTGAAAGGCATCATTTTCATTTTACAAGGTCTTTAGGAGCTCTTGAGTGACTAAAATCTCTCAGCCTGTGCTTTGAGAGGTTGGGAACACTCAAGGAATTAATTCTGCTAAATCCTGAAGTACAGATCTCTGGCCCCTCACTGTCATTGCACCAATATCTCACAAAAAATTGGTCATGCCATAAATTAAGAAATAAAATTCCCATTTTATTAAATCACACGTGGATATTTGTTCACTTGTCCAGAGAGAAATGTTAGAAATCAGAAGTGTTTTCTGAAAAAAAGGAGCTGCCACTGTAGACTCAAATTTTGGGAATAAAACCATGGGATTTTTCATGAATGAAAATTTGAAAGTTTATGGAAGTTTCCCATTTGTTGGAGGCCTCGAACACCAAGTGATGCTGAAGCAGCTGATTAATAACCATGAGCTGTGCTTAAACTGATCCTGATGGAAATCAAAGATGTGAATGAGAACCTCAGCTCAGACAGCCCTGGGAACAACTGGGATCCATCCCCATGGGATGCTCAGGAAACTGGGAGCACTGGGGGAGAGGGGGGCACAAATACAGGAGTTAATTTAATTTAATTTAATTTAATCACGGAAATTCTAACCTGCAGGGAAAGCAGAGCTCTGTGGGGGAACAGAAGGTGCAAACAAGGCTGGACACACCTGGGGAAGGTGATGCAATATTGAGTCACAGCCCCATTTTATGGATAATCCCTCCAATATTCACAATATCCCTCAGCTTGGAAAATCCCTTTTCCTCAGACACACTTGGGGCAAACACCAGCAGGTTTTGGCCAGATTTGGTCTTTGGGGCTGAAACAGCCAGAGGAAAACATCCTTTGGGAAATCCTTCTTCCAAATGAAGACAACAGGACACAGGAGCAGCAAACCCCGGTGGGTTTGACACTGCCCAAGCCAGGAATTATCTCCTGCTGCAGAAAAGGGAGGGAAGTGACACTGAAGGATCCCACAAAGTCCTGGGATGGGATCCTCCCTATCCACACCTTCAGCTCATTTCAAATAATTTATTTCAATTAGATTATTGACAGCCAGGTCAGAGGGGGAAGGCAAAGGCTTTCACCTTCCCAACATTTATGGAAAACATTAAACAATCCCACCAACACCAATTGTATGAGATTCCCATTTCTCCATTCCCCTATGAGAACAGAAAAATCCATCCTGCAGCTCCAAAGCAATAAAACATTTAGGAACAGGCACTGAATTTTAGTATTTTAGTATTTAGGATATTTTAGCCACCCCTCCCTCAGAAGTTTCACTCCAGCAAGGTGGTATCGACTTCTTTGGAAGTCAGATATTTTAAAAACCATTGAAAAATAGATTCCAGTGGAAATATTTTTATGCCACTGGCCAATTAGCAAAGCTGATTTCATTTGCATAACGTGTCCCTTGTCTCAACAGGGCACCTTTCTTCCTGTGAGCCCTGTGAGCCTTCAATGGTTAATCTTTTTCCAGACAGTGATCTAAACTGGCTCAACGGTTAGTATTTTAATGAGCTGTCATTTCCTGTGCTGATAAAGATTCTCACAGTATTTAAACCATCCACTTCCCTGAGGCTCCACCACCAGCAGGACCCTGCAGTGACTCAGAGGGGCTCAGCCTCAGCCTGACTCAGCCCTGGAGCTGGGGCTGCCCAAAACCTGCCTTGAGCTTAGGGAAACCTGGGGCTGGGGCTGCTCAAAACCTGGGTCAGGCTTAGGGAAACCTGGGGCTGCTCAAAACCTGGGTTAGGCTTAGGGAAACCTGGGGCTGCTCAAAACCTGGGTTAGGCTTAGGGAAACCTGGGGCTGCTCAAAACCTGGGTTAGGCTTAGGGAAACCTGGGGCTGCCAAAACCTGAATCCTGGGAGCTGAGACTGACCAAAACCTGAATCCTGGGAGCTGAGGCTGACCAAAACCTGAATCCTGGGAGTTGGGACTGACCAAAACCTGAATCCTGGGAGCTGAGGCTTCCCAAAGCTGGACCCAGCTCCCTTTCCAGCCAAACCTGGGCTCCCCAGCCCCTGAGGAGCAAGCAGAGCCCCCAGCTCCCAGCACCACCCTCAGCCTCAGAACAGCTCTGGAGCTGAGCTGTTTTCTGTGCCCACAGCTCTGAAGTCGCAGAAAATAAATCTGGTTTATGGTCAGGGTCAACAGGAAGGTTTTGGGATTAAAAGGCTCCTTGGCAGCTTCATTTGCTTTATGAGATGAGGAAAGGAAAGATCTTGGTGGAGGTTACAAAGCTGAAATGGGCCCAGGTTTGACGTGGTTTCCACCTGAGCCACGCTCCAATGCCCAGGCAGTCCAGGAGGCTCCAGGGCTTTCTTCCTTGGGACATTCTGTAATGTTAAATCAATGCTTTCAAAATTAGGAATTGCAACATCTCTGACCTGCCGTCCTTAGCTCTGCTCACTGCTGCTCTTTGGAATGAAACTTCTGCTTGCTTTTTAAAGATTCTTTTTTTGTTGTTGTTTTTAACTCAATTTTGGGAAAAAAACCCTTGCTTATTCAGAGTTAAATCCTTCAAGCCTTTTGCAAATAAACTCTTCTAATTCTGTTGTGATCCACTGGAAGGCTTTCAACACCAAAGCTCCTCAAGTTTCAGCCCTGTCTGTCCCTTTCAGGGCACTAAAGCCATTTTTGGAGCTGCTCTCTTGTGCTCAGGACACGTCCCCCAGGTTTCTGATGGACCTGTGGCAGGAAGGTTGTTGGGTTTAGAACCAACAATGGCAGAGGTGTTGGTTTAACCTTCCAAAATTGCTCCCAGGAGGTTGTGAAGCCACTGCTCAGCTCTCCACCCCAGGACAAGATTTCTGCTTTTATCACTTCTTGCCTTGTGTTCTAAAGAAATAACCTCAACCTGTATTGTAAATTATTTTTGACTAAAAAAAACCCCAACCATCTTTAAGCAGACTTTCCAGTTACCTCAGCCATCATGATCTCATTTGTGCTTTTTTGGTGAAAGGAACACCACGCTCCCTTTACCAGCATCAACTGAGATTAAGTTGTAAGCAAAGAATTATGGCACAAGAAATAGCAACAAACTGGTTTGTCCAGGCTTCCAGTACCTGTGACCAAAAAACTGCTTTTCTTTCAGCTGTGCAATCACTCTCAGTGCCCTGCAGAGCTGGGAAGAGTGGAAAGCTGTTCCACAAAAACCACTGGGTTAAGGACACTTCAGGAGCACTGCTATTTTTGGGTGCATTTTGCAGAGTTTGTTGGATTCTCAGAGGTTACACCCATGAGAAGTGACTTAAAAATCAAAATAGTAAAACCTCACTGGCTTCTGTTTTAACTCCAAATCAGTTTATTCACTCAGTGATTACCTGAGTCTTTTAGAACAAGGCAGAGAGGCTGTGGTGCCTCATCCCTGGAGTGTCCTGGGCCAGGTGGATGGGGCTTGGAGCAGCCTGGGACAGTGGAAGGTGTGGGATGGGACTGGATGAGCTTTAGGATCCCTCCCAACCCCAGCCATGCTGGGATTCTGATCTACAGGAAGGAATTCACTGCTTTTGCTGCAGGATCCACCCCTGGACCTGAGCACCTCTTGCAGGAACAACCCCAGAAACTCCAGCCCAGGAGTTCATCATTAACCACAGCCAGAGGGAATCTGTGCCAGCAGATTTTCTACCTAAAAAAAAGTTTTATTTTTTTTTCTTTTTCATTCTGACCATTTCCCACCAGAATGGATGGGCACAGTTTAGTGGATGCTGTGTGCTTTGAGAACTACTTCTTCAGTAGTTTTCTGGGAATTCTTAATCCACATTAAAACTGCCACTTCCCAGAAAGCATCATCCTGCTCTGAAGCACTTTGCAGGGTGTGACTTCACAAACAGCCCTGCAGCTGTAGGTAAAAAACAGGAATGGAAAGATGAAGCAGCCAAAAAACCCCAACAACACACACAATAATTAAATATTTGAATAAAATCAGCAATAAACTCTTGTTGGAGTGACAGAATCCAGAGCATCTTCCCTCAGCAAAGCTCAGGGAGCACAGCCTGGGGGGAGCAGGATCCTCTCCCAGCACTGAGGCAGCAGCTCAGAGCAGGAGCTGGTGGAACAGGCTGGTAATTCCCAGCCCCAGTGACTTCCAGCACCTCTGGAAATCCTCCCCAGCTTGGATTTCCACCTCACACCAAACCCACTTCTCAAACCCACTGATCTCCCTCACTCCCAACAGGGTTAGTTGCCACCACTCACCCTCTGTTCTGCTTTTGTTCTTCCACCAAAAAATTCTACAAAAATTTAAATTTTTCTGTGAACAGCTTCTTAATTTCCTGCCGTGTTTTCTTTTCCATTTCCTTTTTTATTCAATTAATAGAAAAAAGTATTTTATGATCTGTTTGTAATGGAGACCTAGACAAAACTGTAAAATCAAATTAAATGATATTAAAGCAGCCTGGTTATGGCAGGCTCAGTGAGGGACCCAGCAGCATCCAGTGACAATAAAGAACAAGGTCTGCACATGAATCAGTTTTGCTTTTTGACTAAAAAAAAAATCACAAAATTGTCAAGAAATTCTTCCTGGCTTATAAAATCAGATATTCTCAGACTTTATCTCACAACTTAATCTTTTGTCTAGGTTCCATTTATCCTGGATATCAGTGTGTTCATTATTTTCAGCCATTGTGCTCAGATATTTCCTATTGTTTAAGAGCAACAGCCCAGACAAAGAAAGTCTAAAAGTCATTGTGGTGGATAGAATTTGATTAAAATAAAGTTACTGACCATTAAACAGAGCTCTGTTTTAATTCAATAATAGGGCTTTTAGAGCAAGGTATTGTTTAACATGTTTGAGGCTCCCCTCTAACAGAAATTGATGAGGTAATGCTGGAGACAGCTTGAGAAAAGTCAAGGATACCGGGACATTCCAAAAATCTCACTGTCTCCCAGGAACATTTTTTAACTCTGACATCAACCCTCCAATAAAACCTGAATCCAGCAGAGCTCCTGTGAATGCATTCGAAGTAATTCAATGCAAAATTATCTCCAAGACAGATGAAGTAGGAAAAATCTACTGGGTTTGGCTCCAAGCATCCACAGGAGAGTAAACCCTTGGAAATGTACCTGAGCTAGGGGCAGATCAAACTGTCTGGAGTGATTGATGCTGAGAAAAACTCAGGATGCTTAAAAGAAACCACATTTTTCTCTCTCCCTCCCTTTTTCAAAATAATGTTAATTTTGAACATTAAACAGTTATTAAGCAAAAAATTAATTTTGTGTTTTGGTACAGAGCAGAAGATGAGGAATAATAAAGCCAGGATTTGTTTCATCAGTGAAATGCCCTGCAAGGTTCTTCTGAGACTCCTTTTCTTTGTACAGCATCACTGCTTGGAGTTTTGTTTTAAAAGGAATTATTTCCAGACATTCCTCCCCTCAAACTTTTCTTGAGGCGTGTGGCTTTTATGTGAAAATAGTCATCACACTGTGGACAGCCAAATATCCATTTACCTCAGAGAAGAAACCTTGGAAAATCCAGAACACCTTAAAATTAATTTTATGGATTTATATTAGGTTGGATTAATTTTAGTTTAAAAAAACCCAAACCAAACCTTCTGAAAATAAGGACACTTTATCCCTTTCTACCGAATTTAACAGAATGGGGATCAAACCCCCCCACACCAAATTTCTCATTCTGATGTTTTATGAAAGATTTGATGTTGTAAATGTGTAAGGTACTTCCAGTTAAGGAGGATGTTTATTGTCAACCTGGAATGCTGCATAAAATCTCACGTTTTTAATAAGGAATCACAGAATTCTATGGGTTTTTTTTTCTATAAATATAATTTTCTACAAATGTTCTCATTTTTTGCCACAGGATCCCACTACACCACTGCAGAAAATCCAGGGCAAACATGCCATTTGCAGCTAGAAATGCAGGGATCTGTGAGTGGAAGAGCTGAATCTTGGTTTGGGGTGAAGGTTCAGTGCTGATCCCACAACCCTGAGCCTCAGGGCCAGCAAAATTCCCCAAGGCCTGGGGGAAGGAGCTGCCAGTGAGACCCAAACCCTGTGTGGGGCAAAGCCTGGAACAAAGCACAGCCTCAGCACATCCCAGCTGCCTCCTCCAGTATTTTTCCACTTAATGGGTGCAGGTATTAATTACTGAGCTGGGGAATTACTCACCCGATGAGGGCCACCATCTGCTCCACGATGTGTTTGCTGAAGGTGATAATAACGAAGAGTTTCTGTGGGAAGGAAAGAGCAGTCACAGAAAGCCCTGGGGAAGCACAGACACTGGGGGACACTTTGTGTTCCTTCCCAAACAGCTCCTCCCCAGCTTTCCCTCCTCTCCTCTTTAGTTTTCAACATTCTCCTCAAAAAAGAAAAATCTGTTCACTTTCTGCCTCTGTTTTCTCACAGTTTGCATTTCTTGCAGTGTTTCTGTAGCCTGGTGCTGCCCATTCTCATCCTCCCCAAACTCCCATTCCCAGGAGCTCAAGGTCATTTTACTCCATCAACAATGTCTGCATGGAAAAACAGCCAGAGAAATTCACAGCCCCTCACACAAACACGAGGCCTTCCAGATCACAGAGGGGAAAAATAATGTGTGTTAGTCCCCTGAATCAGACAGAAACAACACAAAAATACTCAGTGAAGAACAAAGGAAGAGCCTTTGGGCACCTGTGAGACTGTGATAAAACAGAACAATCACAGTTCTAACCCTAAGCCAAAATGTATCCAAAAACTTCATAAAAACAACTTATCAGAGTACTATTAAATATAAAAATCTAACCTACCAAGTTTTGCCCCTAAATAGAAACCAAACCTGTAGCCATAAAGCTAAAATTCCAAATATAATATTTAATCATATTAAAAACTATTAACATAGTTTAATAGTTTTTCAGCCTTACAAGAAAAAAGTCCATGATTTATCTGATGTAATTTTACAGAACAGAACCGCTCTTAATTTCTTACTAACCACAAATTCATTAACACCAGTTGTTGTTCTAATGCAAATTGGAATGAAAAAAGGAAATTAAATAAAATTGACATAATTTTCCCGGGGTGGCCACTGCACCAGTCACTCACTTCCTGTCTGAACATTGCATTAAGAGCCTTTTCCATGACTCTCACATTTCCTAAATTCCAAGTTCAGCCAGATCACTCCAAAAAATCAAGGCTATTACACAAGGGTGTGCTTGAAAACGAGAATTCTAAAAGCTGAGCCTATTACAAAATCAGATGATTTACCAACTGTACAAGGCACTAGGAAATGTTTTTTCACTTACATGGCATCTGAGTGTGGAGCACCATAAATTACACAGATAACACTGTGGTAGCTGAACAAGGCAATTAAAATAATAAAAGGAATATTAATCTAATATTATTTCACTTTTCTGTGCTGCCAGAACACATTTTAGCAACACACGGATTTAAAAGCAGAAGAAAATTCAGATAATACAAAAGTAAGTGTGAGAAAAAGTTGTTCTATCCCAAGAAATGGAAGAATTTCCAAATCTATTTATTGTTTTCTGTTCAAGCACTGGGCAAAATAAAATAACCATTTAAAAAATAATGGGAAGAAAAAAAGCTTGTGTTTAGGGCAAAATAAAGATTTTAAAGCAGCTTGAAGAGGCCATACCACGAATTATTTTATATTAAAAGCTTCTGCTATTTTGATGGGAGTCACAGCAGAGATTTCCAAACAACAGAGAAACAGGCACTGCAAAAACCCAAACTCAGCTGAAAACATCCCAAACAGAGCGACGTAGTTCATGCTACAGCCCTGACCACACCAGAAAATCCTCCAGAGAATCAAAACTTCATCTCTCCTTGGACCAGGGTGACGCATTCACAAGCAAAACTCAACATTTTGTGAAAACAACTGGATTGTCAAACTCAGCACATCTGGCACAGCCCCGAGCGAGCAGGAAAAACGGGGCCCACCAGAGCCAGGCCCTTTCCAAATGACCTGGGACACCAAAAATCGCTGCCCCAGCCCCAAAACTGAGGCAAATCTGCCCAAACTGGGCTGGCCCAGCCCCGTGGGGCTCAGTGGGGTTTTTTCACTGAGCTAAAAAGGGCATTTCAAAGTGCAAATGAGTGTTTGCTACCAAAAAGGCCAGTTCAGTGTGAGTGGAGGCCTGGCAGTCTGGTTAAGGCAAGGTAAATACCTTGGCTAACCACCAATTTCCTGAGCCGGTCAGCAGCTATAAATTACTCACTTGCCTCAGTTTGGAGGAGCCCAGCAGCGCCTTTATTGTAAATCCTTTGCACCAAATTAATTTCCATTACTTAGGAGACTCCAGGATTCATTCCCAAGGAACACAGTAGAACAGGCAGGGAAAGAATCAAAGGTTTCACCCTCTCCAGCCCCGAGGGAGGGGCAGCACTTGCCTGGATGTGCATTTTAATCACGGCTTTTCCAATCAAGGTTGCACCAAAGAACGTCCAGAAGGGAACCAGAAAGTGGCCACAAGTTATCCCAGCCAGGTCAAACAGGGGGTTTGGGATCTGTGGAGTGCAAGGGAAAGAGGTTCAGGAATTACAGCACACACTGGATGGACAGGAACACAACAGACTCTGAAATTTTGAAAAATGAACAGTTTCCCCTTCTCCAACTTGATCCAAAACTCTTGTGTCTTAATAATTACAAAAATGTTGATGTCACACCACATAACTTAAGTCTCTGGGATTCAGCTAGACAGTGTCCCAGACAATTCCACTCTCATGGTCCCTCCTTACCCCTGGATCCTGAAAAAAGCTAATGAAAAGTTTTCCATGTGAAATGCACAGAAACCACAGCAAAGCCATTTTGAGTGATTTATCAAATTTTCTCTCTGACAAGCACATCACTCTTGGAAGCCAGAGTTCCAACTGATCCCCAGTGATTTCCAGCTGAGAAACTACATGAAAAACTGGCATTTATAGTCATATGTATCCAGTTTTAAAGCACTGATTAGATTTTATTAAGCATATGCATTTCATTTAAAATTAAAATAATTTTTTATTATTATTAAACTGCTGGCCTGCCTTTTTGTATTGTGATACTATCTGTAAAATATTTTTGAAATGAAACCAAGAAAGTATCTGAATTCCAACCTTTCCCTCTCAGCCTGGAGCACAGGGGCAGTGTCTGAGCAGGGTCACTCCCAGGAGCAGCGTGGTACTGGGGTGACAAACTGCAGCACTGCCGGTGTTTTGTGACTTAAAGAAAGAAATAAAGAGTGCAGATTGGGAAAGAATAAAGCACATTCTGCCACCAAGCCTGCAACCTGTGAGAAAGGGTTCAGTGGACTGTTGGAGAGCAGCAATTCAGATTTATGAGCAGCCACAACAGCACCTGCAGAGGAAGAAATGTGAAGCGGGCTCTAACGCTGGAACGGTCCCTGAGCAGCTCCACCTGGCCAGCTGCTCTGGGCACGGGAGCTGGTCAATGATTGACTCCATCCTGCTCCTGGGAGCCCAGGCTGCTCCAGCTCTCCAGGGTGTTCCTGGCTGGCTGCTCCCAGGGTTTCTTGTCGGTTCACAGAACGCTTTAATCCCCGCAGTGGGTTTGGGGCAGGGTGCTGTGGGTACAGCACACCGCGGGCACGAGTTACTCAGCACGTCCCCAGGAGGGTGGCTGAGCAGCCAGCAAGGATTTCTCTGTGCTTGTTACTGAAAATTGCTTCAAAAAATTAAAAGACAAGAGGGAAAATTCTCACAAGTCACAGCGAGGAACTTGGAGGCTGATTCTTGTTTTGTTCCTTCCCCAGAACTGCCTTTATATAGAAATAAACTCCAGACAATCCTGACTTCCTTATTGCCACCAAACAACATGACAGTCAGTTGACTTCACTGGGTAAACTTGCAGAATATTAATTTCCATTTGATGGTGTTTTTACAAAGCATTTGGAAACCATCACTTGAGAGAAAAGGACCCACAGCTGGGACAGTCATTACCACTTCACCAGCAAGTTCTCCACTCGTAAAAAACACATCAAATCAAACTCTCCCTAAAATCCAGAAGGAAGATGACCATTACAAGGGAGACACCTGGTAGAGCAGAGAGAAGCAGAGAGAAGCCCTGAGTCAAAGCCCTTGGGCTCATGGGGGCACAGCCAAATGCAAGGAGCACAAGTGGGGGGCTCTTTCCTTCCCCTTCCTCACCCAGAGGTGCCACACAAAGGGACAGCTCTGCATTCCTGCTTTTCCAAGGCCTCTGGATCCTTTCACGTCTCCATTTCTCCTGCAGCTGTTGTGTGAGCACATTTACAAACCCCCAGGTGTGCCCTGGTGGCTCCTCATCCCTCCCCCAGCCCAGCTGCAGCTCAGGGCCTGGGCAGAGAAGTGGGGAAGAAGTTAAGCAAATGTTTAAATATTACTAAGCAGGAACTCCGGGGGTGTTTACAGCACCTCTCGTGTTTACCAACTCCTTCCTCCTGCTCTCCATTCCTCCACCCTGCCCTGTCACTCATCCCTGCCACCTCCAAGCTGTGGTGGTGACAAGGACAGGGACTAGCTGGGGCAGGGATGTGTCCTAGGACTGAGTCAGAGCAGGGGGCAGCTCCTGAGAGCTCCCTGGCTGGGAGGATTTAAGGAGCAGCTTGAAAGCTACGACTCCACTCTAAACATTAAGACATTTCAAAGGATTAGTGAGCAGGAGCTTTATGTCAGCAACTGTAATCAGATTAATTCTAACACAGGTTACCCACATTTGAGCAAGCAGTTGGCTGTGTCATCTCTACAGTTTAGGAAACCAAGAGATGCTGGACAAGTGTGGAGTGAAAACCTCAGCAGCTGGGTAATGTTGTGGTTATTCCAGAAAAATGGGACTGGTGGGGTCCCACAGTTGGTGTGTGGGATGGAGAAAAAGGCACACCATTCCTACCAGTTCCAGAGAGATTTAAACCTCCAGTATAATTTTTTTTATTCTGAAAGAAGAGCATTATCCTACTCAAAACTAAAATAGCATCACTGGAGATGCTCCTTTCACCTCTTGATTAAAAAAGCCATGAGCAGTTTGTAGCTCCACAGCCATGATTTAAATTTGTTTCTTTTTCTGTCCTCTCTGGTTCCTAATGACCCAAAGAACAGATTTGGGAGGACTGGAATGGATGAACAGGATTTCTGCAGGTGGTTTTCCACTCTCCAATCCATCACACCTCTGGATTTGAGGATGTCAAGAATGTCAAATACATCAGCACCTAAAGAAATCATAACACAATTCCAGCAGATTTTGTTTCCCTAAGCACCACAGAGATCACAGAAACTGAAAACAAAAATGAATTCCATGGCAAGACATCCAAGCTGCAGTTTGTGCCCATAAATCCCCCTTTTCCTGGGAAAAACTCACCGAGGCACAGGCCAGGATCCCAAAGAACCCAACCTTCTGCACCAGGTTCTGCACAGCCAGTTTAGCCCGGGAAGCAAAGTCCTGCAAACAGGAAAACAAAGTTATTCATGAGGAAAACCCCACCTGAACAGAGCTCAGAAGGTGTGTGATCTCCAGGATTTCCTAGCTAGGAACTGGGAGGATTTAAACCAGAAATGCCAGTTTGAAACCCTGAGTTTAGAGGGACAATTGTGGTGCTTGGGGTGGAAACCTTGAGAAAATTCACTGAGTTTTGTCTTTGCAAACCCTGTGAGAGGCACTAAGTTCCCACTGCTAAGGAAACTGGTTTTCCAGTATTTATTTCCCCATATCTTTGGAATGTCAGTGCTGCTTATACCTTAAACAAGCAGAGGGAATTAATTCCTCCAGTGCCATTTTCAGGGGTAAAAAGGAACTTTCTGAGAACAGAAAAAGCACAATAATCCCATTATATCCTTAGATCTGTTCTCCCAAACTCAGGATCTCAATCAAAACAGCCAATTCCAGGCACAGCCTACAACAGACTTGTAAAATTCATTAAAATCCATCAAGTTGAGCCTAAATTACTTTAAAAGCAGGGAAGGTGCAGCCCCTGTGACTGAAGCTGTTCTGTACAAAGCTGCCTCCTTTTATTTTGTGATCAGTCCTTACTCCTGAGACTCTAAATTTGCCAAACACACAGGAAACCCCTTAAAAAGCAAAGATAAAGATTCTCACAAGCAGTTCCTTTGAAAGTGAGAAGGGAATTTACAGGAGATAAAATTCTTTTGAAGCAAAACTGTCCAGAAAAATGAAAGCAAGGTCAGTGCTCCCTACTCAGGCTTGACCACAACATTTCCAGAAAGCTGGGACTCCTTGGGAATAGCAAACATTAAAAAATAATTATCCATTCCTTTTTAAAAACCTACAAGTAACAATAAAATCCTGATTTTCCAGGAGCAATGCAATACACAAGGAAATTACTTTAATCAATAATCAATGATATTCTAAATTCCACCCTTTACTATTGGATAGTAGAATGTAGAATATTATTAATTATTGATTAAAGCAACTGCAGGGTAATCCAGAAAAATTACATTTATGTAATTTTAACTTTGTTGCAGTTCTGTTGAAACTTTAAATACTACACACCAAAGAAGGAAAACTATAATTATTTTACAATGTTCTTGCTTATTACTCAAATTTTGAGCTGTAGAATTGACAAAATTTTCTGTGGCAGATTAAAAAGAAATAGATTTTTGATGAAACACTTGCTTCTTTTTACATCCCTTTTTCAAGTAGTAGCTTTTTTCCATTAGTGTACTTTCAAACATTTAAATTCTCAATTTAAAAATCAAATAAATCCCAAAACCAATTATTATTGTAGTCAGAATAATTCTATTTATTGTATTTAATGCCTGAAAAAATAAATTAAAACTGAAAGAAAAATGCTAAAGAAATGAGATTTCCTAAATCTATCAGGAGGACATTTTTAACCACAGGGAAATATAAAACCCCTCTAGAATATCCTATAAAGGTGAATTTCCACACTTTGACCAGGAGTCACACCTTGGGCTCATAATTACAAAATGGAAGAGATAAAATATTCACTTTTTTAATGAAAATTTTCCCTGATATTTTCCCATTGAACTCTTAGGATCCCCCGAGCACACGAGGGATTAAACCTGCTCCCAGTGAGGCTGACACCAAACCCTTGAGCTTATTCTGACAGGAAACAATCTGGAAAGTAAAACTGAATTTTATGTTTTGGGTTGGTTTTTTTTTTTTCATTAAAAGAGCAAATTCTGACACAAATTGTTATAAACAACAAAACACAACAATTTACTGAAGACCGAGCCCAAAACTCTTGCGACATCCAGGGCACTTCCTGCTCCAAGCCCAATTCCCTCTGGTTATTTCCAAGGAAACAGAACCCAAAAAGGGGATCCCAGCTCCAGTGGGACCCTCAGGATTTGGGATGGGCTGACAGGGGTGAAGGGAATCAGATCCCCAGGATTTTCCCCAAGGAAAATGGGATTTTCCCCAAGGAAAACACCTCTCCCAATTCCCCCAAGTGAAAATCAGTCTGTAGGACTTTACAAATTCATTTAACACCAAAAAGTTCTAAAGCAGATTTTGTCCTTGGGAAAGGTGTCCTGAAATAGTTCCCTCCTGAGGGATTTCTGGAACACAGCTCAGTGTGGCCAGGACATTTGCAGTTCCTGTTTTCTCCCCTATTTCCCAAAGCTCACGGGGTTGGAGCAATATTTTCACTTTTATAAGCCAATAAATATTTTTTCCTCGCAGTTCCATAAATCTGATGGCAAAGTATCTTTAAAATAAAACACTCCAAGACAATTATTCAAATGGCTCCATGATTTATTTGCATGGAAGTTGTTTCTATTCTGATTTTAATTTATTCCCCCATTATCTTTTACTGTGTTGCTAATGCTCTGTTGTATTCATTTTCACAAGCTGGAATTGGAAATAAACTCTCTAGCAAATGAGACTAATAAAGTAATACTTGCAGCACGGCTGCTTTAATAAAATATATTATTATAATTATATTTAAATTGACTCTATTAACTTAGGGTAATGCACAGTGCACCATTTTAAACCAAATTTCTTAAAAAGAACCAGCTTCCCTCACTCACATTTCTCAACTACAAAATTCCAGGCTGCCTTGAAACTAATATTTCCCCTCCAGCTAAAAACATATAAAACATAAGAAAGCTAATAATGAAGGTCTTTAAAAAAAGTTTAACAAGTTTGCTTCAAAAAGAACCCCAAACCAAAACCAATGTTGGAGCAAATTTTCTCACCTTATTAATTCATAACTTTATTTTTTAAAGTTATTACTCAGCTTTCTTTGTTAAGTTTTGGTTTTACATTGTCTATCACAAAGTACTTCATGGAAAGCAAAATTTTAAAGTCTAAAAATTTCACTCAAGAACTTGTAATTTGTCTTCCTTTTTTCCAAATTTTCTAAATAAGCCAAAATTAAAGATTTTTTGGTACCTATTTTCTATGATCTAATGTAATCACAGCTATGAAAAATTTGCAGGGTAATAAACCTACCAGGGTTGCAACAAAACTATGAATTCCAGCCTCAACATTTACTCTTTGAAAACAAGTTCAGAACTATTTCTCTTTGGTTCCTTCCTTAAATTTTGTTTGACAAATCTTTGCGACATCTGCAACAATAAAAAAGCCTTAAAAGTTTCATTTCTCTGAGAATACAATCCCCAGTTTCACAACTTTTACCTATTTCACAACCATTTTTTTTTTCTTTTCTAAAGCCTGCACGGGGAACAATCTTTTCTCTCCATGTTTTAAGCATTTGAAATAAAAGAAAATAACTTTCATAACTTACTGCTTTAAAAATATTATTATTTATTGCTTTAAAAATATTATTATTTATATATATATTTATATATGAAAAGAGACAAAAGTTCAGCTACTTACAGGCAAACCATTTTCCCCCCAAATTAAAGTTTCTAGACTGGACTGGCCTCTCAGCTAATTGTGATTCATTCTTTATAACATTTCAGGATGCCTTAGCTCACTGTGTCCCTTTCAAAGATGATTTATTTTTTGGGGTTTGGAAATAGATTTCCTGTGAGTGCCACAGTGCAGGCAGAGGAAGGTTAAATGATTAAACATGACTTCATTGGGTTAATCATCAGATCCCAAGAACGGGGCTGGAACAAGAGGCACGGAAAGGTCAGGGATGATTCCCCAGGCCCAGCTGGCAGCTCGGGGTGGGGGAATTGTCCTGGATCTGCTCAGCCTCAGGAAAAGGGAATTTTTCATCATTTGACCGACCCCAGTGGCTCCATGGGACAAAAAAAATCCCAAATTTCCAAACCGAAAGGGATGGTAAAGAGAATTTCCATGTTAGGCCAGTGTTCCTCTTTAGATGGGCCTGTGGAGCAGCCCTGTGTAAATGTGGACCTTTGATCCCTGGAAAAGTCCTTCCTGAAAGACAGAATGGACAACCTTGTCTAAGTTACAAAGTTTTGTCCCATCCCTCTGTTTTACTTGGTTTCCATTTGTAATTTAACCTCTCTCTTCTTTGTCCTTGCCCTGAAAAGTTGGTGAGCTCCTCTGAATGTGAAGGAAGAACAAGCTCCTCACCAGATTTAACTAACAAGCTCGAGGAAAAAAAATCATTTTAATGAATGTTTTTTTCCTCTTTTCTCTCTGTAACAGAACACTCACAATTAATTGTTCCCACTGAAATTGTGAAGCCTCTTTTTTCTCACTCTGGTTGATTGATCCGCAGGAGTAGTTGGAGGTATCCAAGGAGCTCTGAATAATCAGAGTTGGACTGAATCCCACAGAAAAAAACCTGTAACACTTCCCCAGCTCTGCTCTCTGAAGCCTGCACAGATTATGCAATGTGACAGTTCATTTTCAAACAGTTGCAATCAGATTTTAGGAGCACTGAAAAACCAACAGCTCCCATCACATCCCAGCTCTGAAAAACACGATCCAGATGCAGATTCCAGGGATTTCAGGCCTAGAAAAACTTCTCTCCTGTTTATTTTCTGCTGTAAATACCTCAAACACTGTACAAATACTTTGGTAAAATTGGCAGATTTAGCACAAAGATGGAGTAAATTCCTTCCCAAGTTCATGGTGTAAATTCCCTGCTCGTGAGGTCACACAGGGCCTTAGGCTGGGATCAGGGGAAGTCAGGGATGTATTAATGCCACAGATATTCCTCACCTGGCAGATGCTGGCCTAGAGAACTTAAAAATTTTTCTAGAAGGCCTGGAAGGAGGTACACAGGATTTGTAACTCTGACAGAGAACAGGAGCATGAGTGAAAAAAATTAGAGGACATAGAGAGAGATCTGTATGTGTTACACCTTGATGGTTCTCCAGGAGAACCCTGGAACAGCTGGAGAGAGGGAAGTTCATCCTCCTGCAGATTCTCCAGGCCAAATGTGTCCCTGGTGTGTGATCCCTCAAGATTTGAGCATTATTGCTATTATTGGTATAATAAAAAGGTTTAATTGTCCAGATAATCATCTGAAGTGGAGAATATTTTTCCCCCCCAAAGACTGAAGACTGTGTATGAAGCTACCATTTAGATCACCAAAATTATATAGTCCTTAACATTCAAAGAGCTGCCTACAAAGACAGTGCCCCTCTTTATGTAAAAATCCGAGTTATGTTAAAAATGAGCTGCACAGTATTTTGTTTCTTCTGGCTTTCTGTTACAACACAATGGAATCAAACACAACTTATGGGAGAATGACCATTTGTGGTCAGGCAATGGATTCCAGGATTTCAGAAGACTGGGAGGAATTATTAACTCTCTGGAATAAAGCACTGACTGCAGGGGAGCAGCTGCAAAGAAGTCAGAGAGGTACCTAAGGCTGGGAGGTCACAACCACATCCCTGCAAATGGTTCAGCACTCACTGACCAAAACCCACTGCTCAACCCACCCCAAAATACCAAAAGCAACAAATCCCAGAAGTAAATTACAAACAGGAATATTGTGATAGCAGCTCATGGATCTTTGTTTCAGCCTTCTCCAAAATATTTCCAGTTATATGCAAAGGGGCAAACTAAAAGGGGATGTTTCCATTTGATGCCTGAAGAGCAGGGGGTGTGAGGGGTAAGGTTTAAACTTCCTTATCACCCAGAAATCTGGGAAAGAAAGGTCCTGTCTGGGAAATGAGACCCCCAAAAGAGGAAGCTGGAAAAAGGTTTCAAGGATTACTGAAAGCAGTGATGGGATGGCAGCAGAACTAAACAAGCACCAAGTTTGATGAAAGAAAAGGATTTACACACAACAGGCATACACAGACATTCCAGATTCTAAGTTTTGCTTCATGAGAAGTCTGGGTTTTCTGAGACATTAAATTGTGGAAAAGCAGTTGGATAATCATGGAAAATTTGGAAGAGAAAAGGACATAGATGTTGAACATGAAAATAGTTTTAAAAAGTACAAGACAAAGGCAACCAACCAGCAATAAAACAGCCTTGGCTTCTTCAAAGAGCTGTGGAAAGACAGCAGCACCCACAAAGCCCCATTAAACAGACTGTGCTGGAGATCTAAGGGCTTGAAACTGCTAAGACTACAATATCAGAATATTTGTAGGCAAGGATGAACATACAGTAGATATTACAGACAAATCCCAAGTCAACAAGAAATTATACCTACAGGTGGATTCTTCTCCTGGCCATTTTGAGGATGAGAATGCTGGACACAGATTTATTTCCACATCTGTTTGTCTTCAAATACAAATTCTGAGGTTGGCTGAGTGTTAAGGTTAAGGGGTGCTGCTGCAATCCAGAGATAATCAGGAGGATGCTCATCTTTGGGACTTTGTAAACTCAGACATGAGTAACTACAATTAGTTCTTGGGTCAGAAAACCTTAAGTTTTTCTATAGAAAATACAATTAAACCCATTGTCTTCTTATCAAATTTTGAAAGTGATGTTACAAAAGACAGCCAAAAGAACCCACAGAGTTGTGTGAGGAGCTGAATTTTTTGCAAGTCCTGTGGGAGCAGAGACAACAGAGTGCAGTGTCCATTCCAACAGCAGGCTTGGCTTTCCCAGGTCATTGAATTTTAGCCTGTCTTGGAGTAAAAGTGTGAAACTTCCAAATTATGGGTCCATATTATGGTAAATAAAATCTCCCCATTAACAGGAGCAGGAATGAACTCAACCAGCTCTGGATCAGTCCATTAGTTCCACTAGGAAGTTCCAGGTATTTTCTCATTTCATAAATCATCTGGATCACGGTAGGAACTTCTTATTTCCCTCCTTTCTCCCTCCCCCTTCTCGAGGGAAGAACCAGAGAATGTTTCTTTACAACAAACTCCATCTGAGGAGCTTTAATATCAAGATTTCAGCCTGTTACAATCACACTCAGGTTCAGAAGGGAAATACTGAAAGGAACACGGATTATTAGGGCTCAGTGAGCTCTATAACTCAAATTTAATGCCACCTTTTTCCACAGCTAGAACTGAAACCCTCAGACTTCTACATAAAAAAGTCCTTTTGCTTCACACACTGTAAGAATAAAGAAATTTTGTAAAGAATGAGACACAATTAAAGGAAACAGCCTAAAGGAAGAGGAAGGAGCATGTCCTTTCAGCCTTATCAGATCTGTCCTGCAGAGCTGTAGCCCCTTTAACCACATCCCCTGCCACCTCTGCTCCTCAGTGTGTCCACTTTGACACTCTGCAGCTTTCCAGCCCTGCACAAAAACACAGAATAAACGGATTGCTTTCCTTGCTGAACAACCACTTTCTATTCACATCTGCCAGGAGGCCTGGCAGATCCTGCAGCCCATTTTCAGGGAAGGGAGCTGTCAGTGGGAATGTCAGCAGCACTGGGGGAGATTTCCCAGGGAGCCTGTGCAGCCTCCAGCCCTGGAGGGCTCCAGGACCAGCCCAGACAATGCCCTGAGGAACTTGAGATGGATTAGGGGGAAAAAAAATAAAAGTTAAACTAGAAACTGCCTCAGGTCCTTCTCAAGGTGAATTTTTCTGTGATTCCATGACAAGATACTACAGCCACAGGCAAGGAGATGAGTGGAGTAAAGGAACATCCCAGCACTCCCCAAAACCCCACTGAAGCTGCTCATTTATCTCCAAGCTCCCACTGCAATCAATTATTGTGGCCACAGCTCTGCCAATTCCAGAATATTGTTATTTTACAAAAATCCATTCTAAAGAATCAAGCCCTATTTTGAGGTTGTTTAAGATCCAGACATTGTAAGGAAGGAATTTTTCATAAGCAGTCACGAAAATTGGCATTTCCAATCTCTGATAAACCTGAGAACTCAAAGCCATCAGCACTGAAAAAAATACTGTTTCTCCACACAGGACTTAGACATAAGTTGAGGATTAAAATAGAATGGAAGTGAGGAACTTCTGACACAGCTGACAAAGCCTTTAGCACACACAAGTCTTCCCTCTCAGCCCAGATGTGCAACCTCTCCCCTGTTCTCCCTGGAAGGGACAGAGGTTCCCAGACAGCTCAGAGAAGTGGTCTGCATACCAGACTCTTGTACAACACAGATATTTAAACAGTGTCTGGAGCAGGGGAAAAAAAACCCAGCCATTTTCTTGATTATAATACTATAATGAATTTCTATCAGTTATTGAAGGTTGTCCTTAAAAAAATATTTAAAGCAGCTTTTCTGTCCCAGTTTTTGATCATTTATTGATCTTTCTCAGAATACTGAGGAGTGAAATATCAAGCCTTTAGGGACAAATTTTCCCCTTAGAAACTTGTGTTGAGTGATTCCTAACACACATAGAACAGGGCATGAAAATCCAATGACAAAATTCAACCACCTGCTTCTCCACAACTGTGCAAACACAGCTTTCCAGTACATTTGGTGACATTATTTATAATTTCTGTTGTAAAGTGAGAAATTTGTTGCTGAGAAAATCCTCCTGACTTAATATTGAGTGAAAATGTTACAAAGTAACCCAGGTTTCCCCACTGCCTGGGCCATTTCTGATTTATGTATTTACACACTGAACATTAAAATAATTTTTTAGGGAACAGACACAAAGAACACTTCAAAGCAGAACTCAAGAAGTCATCTCCAGTCACCATTAGCAATCAGTGCAATGCCCTGTGCTGTTTTTTCCTTATCTGTGAGCAGGTGTGCAAATGAATAGAACAATGTGGGCACCCAGTGCCCAAAGAAATCCAACCAGGAGGTGCTTTACACATTCCTTACTCACAGCCCTCATTGTCTCCCCTCTGCCTATTTTAACTCTTTGCTACCTCTTTTCTCAGGAAGCGCTCAAGATCAAGTTCCCTTATTTAAAGCTGTCATTGACTCATTCCAAAACTTATTTTAAACTCGATAATTTTGGAGAACAGTTCAAAACTGAGCTGTTACTCAGTGTATCCACCGCTTGTTATACTGTGTGTGAAAACACACTGTCACTTTGCCACCTCACTCCCCAGCACTCGTGGGGAGTTTCTGAAGCTTCAAGGTTGGATCAGCTCTGAATTTCTATTTAATTACAGGCCACCATAAGAGGGAAGAAACCTCCCCTACAGCTATTAACAAACACAGGCATCAAACTTGAGGAATGCAGGGTGTGAGGAGCAGCCTCCTGGTGACCACCCACAGCAGCAACCTCCTTGTGCAGCACAATTAATAAAGAGAGGAAGTTGATGAGGAAAGGGAAGACCGAGCAAGAGAAAGGATGAGTGGAATTTGATGTTCCAGTTTCAACAAGTGATTTCTGGGAAAGCAGAAAAAGGAATAAAAAGTCAAGGTTTCCCGGTTATGGTACATGACCCTTCCACTTCCATTTTTATGATAAATGCTTTATAAAAACCTGCCTGTGGTCTGTTTTAACTTCTTTTTTCTTGTACCAAGTACCCTTAAACGCTGTTGATTAAACAAGCCAGCAGGCTTTTCAAGCAGGAACTTATCAGATAGGAGCTGTTAATTTAATCACGGGAGAGATCCGTTTTGAATTTGGCCATCTTTAACGCTGCTAATTAAGTGAGATTTCACTCATTAGTCGTGCCTAATCATTCCCCGTGAGTGAAGTCAGTGTCGTGTCAGAACACAGCGCTGCCTTCTCCCGGGTGTGGCACGGACTTTGTTCTGCTGCTGCACAGAGCAACCCCACGTGAAGATGAGGAAAAGCGATCCAGGGTTTCCAGCAAGGCTGGAGAGATGTGTGTGACTGTCACCATCACGGAATCCGGGGATTTAACCCCTTGCAGCCCGCGGGGAGCAGGAAGGGGCTCGGTGGAACTCCCGATGCGAGCAAAGGCAGGCGGCTGCAGCTCAGTTTAATACAAACCCTCTCGAGTCCACGTTGACAAATTCTTTAACAAGCCCTGTGGTTACAGGGAAGCTGGTTTCAGTCTGACTCACTCCTGTTCAAACAGTTTACTGGAAATGGAGGGGAGGGGGAATTTTCAGAGAAGTCATGTGATGGCCAGACAAACCACAACCAGTAAAGGTTCAGTGGAGGCAAAAACAGGTCCCAGCAACAACTGACAGCCAGTGTGCAGATGGCACTCAGTCATTTCCAAACCAGTCCTGCTGCATCTCGGCATTTCTATGGATTTAACCCTTCTCCAAGCCTGTGTTCTTCCCGAGGCAGGACACAGCTTGGAGAATAAACAAACAGCAGTGGCTGATAGTAACATAGGCAACTAGAAAATATTTTTACATGGAAATTTGGCTGTGGCGAGACTGCACAGAAGCAAAGCCCCGATGTGTAAATCATTAGTTCTTAAAGAAATGCCACTTAATGAAGCCAAACACTCACGGCCATTAAGGATTAGATATGCAAAGATATCAGTACTTTCCCCTCTCAGCAAGGAGTACCGGGATCCAGCGAGGCCCACGCACTGTCACCGAGTACCCTGAGGGAAGCTGGCACCAAAAGCTGCTTTTTCACTCCTCGGCTTGAAGTGTTTCAGCATGACAGAGAACCGAGGAAAAATTACCAACCAGCAACTATTAAACTGGCAGAAGAGAGTCCCTGCTCATGTGTGTGGGGACACAAAACTGCACGAAGCGTCTGTGACTGTGTCATTACCAAAGTGCTGCCCCAGCACTGAGCAGTGCGTTCACTTCCCCTAATTGAGAGGTTGCTCTGAACGGCTGCACTGGAGATAGTCCCTGTGGCTAAAAGGGGAGCTCTGATAAAACACTCTTTCACTCTGGAATTCGCCTGGAACAGAGTTAACAGCAGCTCAGATGCCGTTTGAAACGCTGCTGGGTTTGAAACGCTGCCTTAAGTATGGACAAATCCCAGGGAGCTGCTCCGGCCGGGGCGTGCTGGGCTCTGCCTTGTGGCAGCTCCGGGGACAAAGAAAAAGCAGTCCCTTGTGCAGGGCACGGCCACGAGGCTGCTCTGCCACTCCCTGCACGGAGCTGGGACTCGCTGTGACCACACAAAGGGACACACAGCAAGGGGAAGTCAGTGTTCCTGTAAAATCAGGGGATTTCTCTCAAGTGTGCTACTGCAGAGTACAGGACAGACGCATCGGCTGCAGGTTAATGAGTTCTCTCAAAAGGCAGCACAAGGAGACAGGTCACTCAGATCTGAGAGATTCAGGACAGAAAATCCATCAATAGACTCTTTAAAGTAAATGGCATTTTACTCTGTGTAACTCTGAATGGAGCACTAAACCTTTATGCTGTTTAATCCTCTTAGGTCCTTTTTTTGGCTGGTTGTTTTTTTGTGGCCCAGCCAGAAGCATATTCCCTCTCCCAGATCCTTTAGGCTGGATGCTGTAGCCACAATCTATTCTCACCAGAGAAGATGCTCATCTGTTTCTCCAAATTACCATTGTTTTTGAGACAGAGCAGCAGTGAGCTCTCTGAACAACACACGCAGCAAAAACGTCAAAGCAGCTGGCTCTGCCTCGTAGGCAAAGAGCAGCTCAGCTATTCTTCAACATCCAACACCCATTCCCAAACCTTTCCAAAAAGCTGGATGCAAAGAGACCTTTATACTGAAAAAATGCTCCTGTCACTTGGCATCGAGCATTTGCAGAATCCCCAAGGCACAGGACACTTGTCACAGCCCCCATATGAGGCTTCAAACTCAGCAGAGTGGGAGAAAGCTGATGGAGGTAATAACAATTGTTAATGAGCAATTTAAAAATAGACATCACCACTGCTCATGAATACAAATTACAGAGCAAAGAGTGATAAGCTATGCTGGAGATTGGGATTTACAGAGGTCATAGGAAAGGCAGGCCTGTCTCCCTCAGACATCCAGAGAAAACACGGTTGAAGCCAAAAGCAAAAAGGAAGTCACATTAGCAAATGGAAAAAACTGAACTGTCAGTTTTATGAGCACAATACAATTTAATCGGATTGTCGAAGCCTCATGTTAAAAGAGTTTATAGAGACCAAACCACAAGTGGAGTTTGAAAGATTTTTTTTTTTTTTCCTGGCCATCCATCCACAAAACAACACGCTTCAATCCAAACTCAATTGCCAAGAAAATAAAATCAAAAGTACTGGTAAATAACAGCATCATTTTTCTTCATTAATTCCACAAGGCCGTTTGTTTACTCCAGGCAGTCAATACAGCTATAGTTTGGCCTGGCCTGACAAAATGCTCTCTAGCAAAAATTTTCTTCCCAAGAATCTCACTGTGCGTTCTGGAAACCATCTCTGGCTGCTCCCACAACTGTACACACATATAATTTGCTGGGAGAGTTTCAGTAAACACAGATACTGAAGTCATGTATTGAACTGGTTTCGTTGTTGTTTTTTTTACCACAACTTGATTTTTGTACAGTTAAGGGATTACTTTGCAAAGCAAAGATTGATGGGAGAGTAAAGAACAAAGCGGATTCTTTTTTCCCCCTGCTGCATCTTTAAAAAAATAGAAGAATTTACTATTTATAATAGCAGAAAAACCCTTTGGAGCCTTCTAGCAGGGGGAGGCTCTCGGGAAACACAGGGTTCACTGTTAGAATTACTAGATTGCATTCAGTATTTCCAGACAAACCACTTTCATGGAAAAGCTTCATCCATTTTTTTGAAGGAGGGGAAAAAAAAAGTATATATTTATCTCCAGAAAATACCCTGGCAGAGGAGTTTAAGGACATCAGTGCACGGTAAATAGCATCTGCTGGTTTTTAACAGCAGTCTCATGACCCCTTTCAACTTAGTGGCAGACAAAACAGGATAAGAAGGAAAAATACAGAGGGAAAAATTCAGTGGCAAGCAGCATGAGGAAAAAATGTTTAATTTCGTCTAAAACACTATCAGGAACTTGTGACCAGGATGCAAACTCCTGACCTGAAGGAAAAATTATCCACAACAGTACCTGACTGGTGTGCAGCATCAACAGCAAACTGTGCACTGTTAAACCCCTGGAGAAAATAAATGACAAGAGCAACAAAAAGGGACTTGGAGCAGTTTTGCTGCATTTCCACATCAGGAAAAATGTTTCCTCGGGCTGATGAATGGGTCACAAACTGGTCCCTGAGGGTGTCAGTGGCAAGGCAGGCAAATGTCATCTGAAAGGGGTGAGCTGAGGCTGAAAATCATCTCTGGCCCAGGGAAGCTTTAAATGCAGCCAGAACAACCAGGATTATGGAACAGCAGCTCCTCTACCCCTGTTTTCCCAGCCCAGTGTCTCCCAACCTTTATTGTGCTGTTCTTGGAATTCCAAATAATTGCAGTACTTGTAGCAAATACTTGGCTGCACTATTTTATCTGCTTCAACAAGCTGCCTTCTTGTCCTCCCATCACCACAGGTATCACCCAGTGCAGGATCTTTTTCCATCCCTGGGAAGTCTCTTGTGAGCTCACACCAACTGATTTTTTGGCCCCTTCTCATTTAAATTGAATGGTTATTTACTCCCTCTTAGTTGCTCTGTGCTTTATTAATTCTGTTGTTTTGCAGGCTGTCCTTACTTGTGCAGTCTCTGCGTGTTCCAGCATCTCCTCGAATTCCTGGTACTCCTCATCATCAGGTTCAGCACCCGACAGCCGGGCTGCCCTCGCCATAAAATACGGGGGCAGCTCTCCAATGGCTGTACCAGCACCCTGGGAAAAGAACAATCCTGATTTATTTTCCTGTTTATTCCCAAACACAAAACATGTGACACGCACAAATCCCGTGGCCATTCTCCGAGCCGACAAGACCAGCTGTTTGGAGCAGTTTGCTTTCATCTACCAGGTCAGAATTCCCATTATTTCCAACAGAATGCTGTTCCCTCTGAATCCCTATTTCCCTTTCTTTTCCCTGTGCAGGGGAAAGCCTGGGGGTTGCAGGGTCAAGCAGACACGACCTGTGCATCCCCGGGGCCCCGCGGAGCGGCGCGTGGCCGGAGCCGTGGGAGGCTGGAGCTGGTGGCCCTGCTGTCCCCCACATCCCTGTGTCCCTCACATCCCTATCCCACACATCCTGAGTCAGCACTGCTGTGTCTCACCCCACCACATGATGCCAGACACATTCCCCAGCATGTGACAGCCCTTCATCCCCAGGGGCCTCCAGAATAATCCGGGAGCTCCCCCCCGGTGCTGTCCTGGAGTTCGCTTGTTCAGTCATGGGACCCTGGGCAAGTGTTTGTTAGAAAACAGGCTCAGGTTTTACTACAGCAAGGGAAAAAAAAAAGTTAAGCAAAGCCTGAGCTCGAGTTTTCCCTCTCCTTCAGCTGGGATAGCTGGAGCCAACCCCAGATGAAAGGACGGCTGCCTTCTCACCGCAGGAAAATTGTATTTGTTTTCTCAGGACATCAAATGACTCATTTCAGTCTTGTGGGTAAAGGCAGCTTTAGCTTAACCAAGGGAAAAGAGAGAGACAAGCTAAGATTGAACATATGGATAAACAGAGGCTAGTGGAACAGGAACTTGGAATGAACTCAGGATGGTTTAAATTTAGGGCAGGTAAGAGACAATAGTCGGGCACTGCACGGGAATGTGCTCCCTGCAGATGGCTTTTCTCTCCCAGGGTCAGCACTGAGTAACAAATGCTTTTCTCCTCCTTTGAAGCAACGTGAAAGCTTTTCAATTTCCTTTGTTCCTGCTCTATACACAGCTGCAAGCAAGAATTCCAGCTGCTGTGGATATTCCAAATCAACAGGTTGTGGTTTTAAATACCACCGCAGTTACCCAAGCTGTTAAATTCTCAGTTTAAGCACCCAAAGTGCACAGCCTCAAATGTTTATGCCCTTGTTTTCCACAGAAGAAAAAATTCAAATGACTGCAACAAGCTGAACTTCATTAATCTGCATATTTCTGGCACAAGGGGAAGATAAGCCTGAAAACAGTAGCAACAACACTTCAGAAAAATTAACTTGAGGTTATGTTCTCAGGGTGATGCAAGAAGAAAAAGTCACATTGCTCCTCCAGGCTCTGCCAATTTGCTTTGGATTCATTCTGTGAACTGAGGAAGAGGTTTGCATGTGTGTACTGGACATGAACTTTCTTTAAATTGGCTAAGTCACATGCTCATTATTACAAAACATTTCAGAAGTGCAACAAAAATCATATGATTTCATGTCTGCTGGAGATAGGTTCCTTAAGTGCATAAAAGAAAAAAAAAAAAGCAAAAAAAAAAAAAAGCAGTAGCAATTAAGGGCTCCAAACCAGTATTTAACTGCTTTTTGTAACATTAGATATTTTCACCATTTAACTCTAAATGTCAGTTTTACATGGAGATTCCTTGGACTCACAACAAACTGGAAAGGCAAATGCTAATCAAAATTCTTTTACATTCAGAAAAGGAAACTGGGAAATGACTCCACTAGAAAGAGTCTTTTAAACAGATTTGATCCTGCTCAGGACACAGGCCGCCTGTTCTGCTAATCCCAAGCAATTAAACATTTTTATTCTTTCCCCTTATTTCTTGTAAAAAACCAAAAAGGCTGCAACACATTAAAAATATAGGGCACTATTGAATTCCTTGTCCCTGTGGGATGGGAGGCTGTGAAAACTGGCATTCACCTAAGAGATTGTTTTTGAGCCCTTCTGCAGGCCAGGGCTGCTGGAGACAACTTTTACAGGGATTGAAAAAAGCATCATTCTCATCCCACCTAATAATTCCTTGGGCACAGGGATATTTAATCCTTGCAACACTCACTGTCAGCAGGAATGGCCATCACTGATGTGCTGGGGACTAGGAATGATTTTAATCTCTGGTTGAAGTTGGCTGCTGATGGTTTTGTGACCTTTGTGCAGATAAATCCTTACATTTCACCCCACAGGACACTCAGCCTGGGTAGTTTTACAGTCACAGCTCTGCAAAGTCATCCTGGGATGATTTGCAAAAATCAGCCTTTTCACTTTCTGGAATTATCTTTGCTAAGTGGACATTTAGTTTAAGAGTGACAGAATCCAAAATAACTCTCTTCCACAGCTTCCATAAGAAGTGAGCTGGAATTAGGACAAAAGAAACACTCTGGAAGCAGCAGCAGCAATTGCCAACTTGATTTGGCTTACAGGAAATTAGCAAGCAATGTTTATGTACTCACGAAACATTCCAAGAAAGCATAACATTACATGAGACACCACTGGTAGACAGAGGATGCTCCCGAGGGAAAATCCAGAGGAGACAGAGTTCAGAGCAAAGGTAGCTGACAGGGAATTTAAAAAAGGAGGGGAAAGGGTGAAAAAGTGGGATACAAATGTTCCTATTCCTTTGTCTTTTCCCTAATCTAATCCAAGGAACTCAGACCACGAAGGCACTGCTTGTTCTCCGGCATGGCTGCTCTGGAGGACACAAGATTCCAGAGACTGCAACTCTGCTCCCTCATTTCTAAACTTAAGATTCCAGAGACTGCAACTCTGCTCCCTCATTTCTAAACTTAATTCTCCTCATAGCTCAGTTTTTACATGCTGCAGATGAAGCAAGAGATGTTTACCCTCAGCTGCATTTTTATTTTGCAACCCTAGAAACGTAGCTGTAAATGCCATTTTTATTGCTTGTCTGTATTAAACAGATTTCAGCACAGGGGGATGAGGAAGAAAATAAAAATAATTTTTACATATATTTATAGTCTTGTAAGTATTCATATGTTTAGCTACTAAATGAGCATTCAAGTAATTCTGGCCTTTCATTAAGAGTGAAATTTAAGCTGTACTCTGCTTTTTGACAGGGCTGTGAGTCCACTTTCTCTGTTACTATTTTGATTTTAGTCTCTAAACTCACACAACCTGACTGGAATTTTTGTAACTAACACAACTGCTGCTACTTAAATAATTGTAGTGACCAGTTGCCTTATATATTAAAGAACACCAGGGCAGGCATCAGATACTGTTTTTAGAATTTCCTTTCTCTGCATTTGAGTTGGTCAACCAAGAATTTAGTAATTAAATCATCAGCTAGTACAGGAAGTCAGCAGCAAAATAAAGTTAATTTGGCATGTAGTTCACAGCAGATGTATCTATGCAAACTGCAATTCAAAATGATCTACATGTAATGAAAAAAACAACACAGCTGACCAAAATTCTCCAAAAATTAAACTTCTACAAGAAACTGCAGATAAAAAAAAAAAAAGAGGAAAACGGAAAGGAAGTTCCAATGACAGCGTTTCCTAAAACCCTGATTCACTTCAACAGGAAAAGCAGGTCAGCTTTTAAGTGAAAAGTGGAAACTGGCAGAAAAACAGAAATATGTAAAAATGTGAAAAATAATTTTTTTTTTCATTTAATCTAATTTACTGTGAGATGAGGGCCTGAGTCCTGCAGATGAGGAGCTGCAGCTTCACTCATGTTACAGGCCCAGAATTTTTGGAATTATTTCTTGCTTAGACCTGAATGCTGCCAGATGATCTGGGGTGCAGATACCCGTCCTAAAATTTACTTTCTACATCAACAGCCTTCAAGTTTTCTGCTGGTATTTAGCAAAGCACCACAGCTGATAAAAATATCCCAAGAATATCCTATTAAAAAGCATTAAAATTACCAGGGCCAAAAGGTTCACCAAAAATGCAACTTTTCACATTACCTTGGGCAGTGTAACCCATCATTATTTTGCTGATTGAGAATTTTTTTGTCTATTGCTGGCCACAGAAATGAAATACACAAATTGCAGGTTTTTTAAACAAGGCTTACCCACATGCAGGCCTCCAGCCTGACTTTTGAGATGATTGCCCACAAGGAGATGGAGCCTTCAGCTGTCTCCTCGTCAGGACAGATAATTTGATCCGGGTAAGGAGGCTCAGGAAAATTCACAGAGTTACATTCATAGGCAGCAAGAGTGACTGAGGCTATATGTGGACCCTGAAAAATAAAAAGAAACCCAAGAAATTTTGTGTTTTATGTGAGTTAGGATAAAAATTAAAATTAGCCCCAACCCCCCACCATTTGTTCTTAGGTTAAAACTTAGTGTTACTCACTTTGACCATTGATAATGTTGTTTATTTAAAATTCTTGTTTGTTGGAGTTCTTTTTAAGAGCATCTGAATCGCAATGTTGAGCTACTAATGTACTTTTAAAAAAATGAAATCTTTCTTTTGATTCACTAAAATGTTAGGCGGCCTTTCAGCTTTTGCCCTGCCACTTAGAAGGAAATAAGAATCCTTACTTTTTAAAAAAACAGGGATTTTCAAATATTTTACAATGTTCTCCTTAAGGTATTTATGACCTACAGCTTTATTAGAGGAGGTGTTTTCCCTACTGCTGCTTTTAGAGGATTAGGCATTTAAATTATATATTGATTTTTTTTTTTTTAATGACTGGGTTTAATGGCATCTTGCAGCAGACTTTCTTAACTTCTGTATTTTTCTCCACCAACCAGTTGTTTAGTTTGTGTGTTTTTTCTGATTAAACAAGAAAGTGACCTTACTGCTTTTTGCTAAAAAATGGTTTGAAATGTAATTCAAATCTTAAACATTATTTAAATACCATTTAACTGAATTAATTTTAGTCTTCATCTTACACTGAAAGATTTTTTTGGACAAACCTCCAAATAAAACAAGCATAAAAATCTATTCAAGAAATGAACTGCTACATAGTTTAAAAACCTGAAAGAATTGCCATTACTTTTAATACAAAAGACTCGAGAAGCAATTCAAACAATCTGAACACCAAACATTGTAGCTAAAAAACAATCACTTAACAAAGGTCATGGAGACACTGTCCAGGGAAGAGGAAGGGAAAAAAAAAATAAAATTACTGCATTAAAGTGAGGTCTTTATGTAAAACCACCGATTTAAATAAATCTAAAAGTTTCATTAAGTGCAGAACAAATTTCACAAACCTTAACTTCTGCTATTCATTATTTGATTGGTTTTGACATCGTGCTGGGAAATATTGCCAGCAATTTTCTTCTACGTTTTTATCTGCAATTTTAATTTATTTTGGTTTTACTAGAGCAATAAGGGAGTTTGATATACCCCCCCCCCCCCCCCAAAAAAAAAATAATCAAAGCTCAATTTATTCCAGAACAGAGGGAAAGTGTGATAGAGCTGAGCCCTGCCCTTCCCTGCTCCCAGAGCTCCCTTTGAAATGCGGGAGCCAGGGACACATCCAGCCCCCAAAAGCTTCATTTGCACATTAAAGGGTGAAATTCCACCGCAGGTCCCACACAAAAGGGGAAGCTCCATCACTCCTGGATTTGCTGGCAAGAGGAGGTTCACTCACCAACATTTCAGAGCACTGGACTGAGGCAATGGCATTCACAGTGTAATTTTTCAGTGGCAGTGAATTAAGAATGTTGAAATAAAATACCAGTTATATTTTCTGTATGGCAGCTGCAACTACTGTTGTCATATGCAAACAATTAAAAATAAACCCATTTTTCTGGCATGCAAATGGTAAAGGACAAGCTGCTCTGATAGCAAGAGAATTCTTTTATTTATTCCTTGTTGCTTTACAGGAGACTCATTCCAAGTGCTTGGGTGTATTTTGGATTGCAGAAATACAAAACCTGTGAGATGATAAATGAGGTACAGTCTCTCTTGGGGAGAAGAAAAAGGTTCAATGAAATAAAACTGAAAAAGAGGAGATCCAGAAATTGATACACAAGAGAGATTTTGATATGGAAGGGAGAACAAAGACTGAACCAAGAGAAGAATGAACCAATGACTAATAATTTATATTGTTAATATTTCTATAGGCCCTACTGGCAATAAACTTCTTGGTACCTGTAGCAAGATCATCTCCACAGCAGCTTCAGAACGAAATAAATAACATCTCTCTATTTCACTCATCAAGGGCAGATGCAAAGAGATTTGAAACTTCCCTAAAATTGTAAAGTAGATTTATGGCAAACCTGAGAACTTCTTTCTCCATTCTGAAACTCAGGGAATTTAATGCCATCCCCTGCTTGCCACTCCCTATGTCTAACAGCTACCTTGGGCCAAAAAAATTGGTCTCAAGCCATCATCCTAAAATTAATGGTTTTCACCTGCAGAAATTTGCAGTGAAGCTCTCCTGAAAGGCAGCCTTGCATGGAGGAAATTCCCTCGTGTTTGAACTGTAAATGACTGTTCCCTCAGCTCCCTCCAGGCTGTGGCCAAGGGGATCCAGAGCTGGGGCTCACTTCCACAAAATCTGGAATACACACCATAGCACAGAGGAACTACAACCAGCTTATCTATAATAGCAAGAGACAACTTTAATGACTACTATCAATAGTAATAAGCAGCCCTTATCCCTTTCAAGGCTTCAGCATCTCCCAAATTCCTTCCCAAAGTCCACCTAAGGTGGATAAAGCAGGTCCTGAAATCCCAGGGGGGTACACAAGGACAAAATGCCCAACTGGAGATGTTGCAGGAGCCTCTCCCAGTGGAGCTGCCACCTTGGAAGTGGCTGAACAACCTCAAAACCCTCCTGTTGAGAGCCCTCCCAGTCTCAACAAATGTCTGCAAAAGGAAAAATTTCACAGGGAGTAGCCAATGGAAATAAAAAAAAGGCATTTCCCAAAACAGCTGCAAACGGCCACCTGAAGGCCAGGCCAAGGGAACAGAACTCTCCCAGAGTGATGTAAACAATTCTATAATGGAAAAAAGTTGGAGTGGTGGAAGCCACAGAAGCCACATTTGAACTGGAATGAGGAATAAAGTGCAAATGGTTTGTTCAGAGTGCTGAAGTGTGGGATGGAACCGGAGCGGGCCGAAGGGGAGCAGAGCAATCCCGTGTCCTCCGCCTGTGTCCAGTGTCCTGTAGGTCACAAGGACGCTGTCCCAGGCTTGGCAGGATCACAGCAACACCCCCAACATCTGCTTTTGGAGCTTCCCCAAAGCCCTGGGTACCAAGCACCTCCAAACAATGCTTGGTTGAACAGGCCCAGGGCTGCAGAGGGCTGAGAGGAGGAGCAGGAGGATTGGAGGGGTTCATTTCTATTTAGTGATGGTTTAACTGTGAATGGAGCAGGGAGCCAGCTTCAAACAGGCTGGAGGTGCCACCTTTGGAAAACCCCTGACTCTACACCCAGGAGGATTCATTCTCATCCAGTTTTTTAATTCTCTTCACAAATAACACCTGCACCCTCTCCTCCTCCTCCTCCTCCTCCTCCTCTGTGTGGGCCTGCAGGAAATACTGAGTGTTTTGTCTCCCTGCAATAGGTCAATTTGTTTCAAACACTTGGGGAAGTCCTCTCAGATGTCCCCTTGGACTGTGACTGCAACTCTACCTTTGAAAAGGGCATTTGCAAAACTGCTTCAAACCCCATCGCACCAAACACTAAATCCCGGGGGATTCAGATGTGCTCCTGGCCAAACCAGGAAAAGTCACTGAAACTCAAGGCATGCAAGATCCTGGACACCAACTGTCTTTCCCTCACCCTTTTCCAATGATTTTTTTTTTTTCCTTTGAAGCTGCAGGAGGCACTAACAAAGGATAGCAGAGGAGAAATTGAGAAGCATTCTGCTGACTCGGGTGAGAAACATTCGCTTGCCACTGCTGACGACCAGAAGGAGCCTGTGGTCAGGCCGGAATGTGATGTGTTAGAAATATCTGTACAATTTGCAAATCAAACAAGACAAGATTTGCTCATCGAGATGAACTCAACATAAATCTATTTCTTAGCAACAGCAGTTCAGGGGAGTTTAGAAATCCCTGTCTGCACAGCACCAATGTCTCAGAGAAGGTAACTTTGAACTCTTGAACTCACAGGCCTTCAAAGGAGTTTTATTCCAGTGATTGAAGGTACCCATGTTGGAATGGCACAGAAAGAAATTTCTGGAAAGTAAAAATCTTTTTATCTATAAATTATGCTTGAAAATTCATCTGTGGAAGTAGAAAGAGACAGCAGCCACATGTAAAAAAAACTAGTTTAAAAATCCTTAAAAACATGCTGATCTGAATAATTCTTACAGCAGAAAGTCTTCACCATAAGGAAAAGTGACTGAATATCCAATTAAAAATGAATTGTGTTTTCACATTATTAATCTTTCTGAGCACCTGGACAGGGAAGTCAATTAAAGCTCCAAACAAATCCCATATCAAATGTTGGTTTCTCACATGCCCCTTCACAGAACAGCCAGGCTGCTCAAGTGATACAAGAACAACCACATCTAATTTTAACCTTTTATTTTAGGGGAAGATATAATTTTAGACTGGCTTTAATTTAGAAACGTTTCTCAAAGAGAAGTGATATGTCTGCCAGCAAGAAAAATATTACCCTGAACTCCTTGCTGAACTTAATGCACTAAAAATCTGTTTTCCTCCATGGATACGCTGCTTTTCACACTGGGTTCAAGACTCAGCCTTTGCACAGGGGTGGAACATGTCATGATGTATTTGATGGAGATAAATTGGAAAAATAAAAGCTTGCTTCTCATGGGAAACATCCTCTGAGTGGTGCCCCAGGCCACGACTCATCCCATACTTATCCACGAAGTCATTACACCTCTCCAGAAAGCCACACCACAGTTACAGCATCTTTTTTATCTCTGACAGCAGTGGACAACCACCCACAGAGAGAACTGCTCTGTGATTAAGAGGGAGAAGCTTGATCTGGAGGTGGCTGGTAAATATGTGCAGTTTGTCTGTCTGCCTGTGTTACCAGATTAAAATGTCTCATGATTTTATAACGTCTGGTATGTGGTGCTGGCTGGAAATGGGGGCTGGGGATGGAGGATCCTGTACCTAGAGCATCCTCAAGTGACACAAACATCCATCAAGAGGTCAGGGATGGGTTTAGAAGACCTCCACAGCATTTCAAGCCGTGTTTTAATTTTACACTCATGTGGCTGTGGTTAAGTTTCTATTCCCACTTCAGTCAAGCTTTGCCCCACAGCACAGAGCTGATGGAAATTCCAAATGATTGGCCACAAACTCTGAATTTGACTTACCAAGAGCCACTGAGGGAGCAGCACATGGCACCACTGCCTCTGTAAAGGCCCACAGTGCTGCTCTAAGGAGTAACATGAAAAGCAGATTTTTTTTTTTAAGGCTGTGCATGCATGACTTTCTATAGGAACAGAATCATGTCAGGGGGAGGCACAACTGCAAGAATTCAAGTTTATCTTCTGCTGCTGACAAAAAATCATCAATAAAATACTCTGTCACAGTGTTCTCTCCTTGCCCTTCCCTAGCAATCCACTCATTTTTGAAGAATAAACCTCAGCATCTATTCAAATTGCTACCAGCAATGGTGATTGGCTTTAGAATCTCCAATTAGAGATCGTTCTGCACAACTGTCGTTATTTTCAACCTGCTCCAGGAAGCAGAACATGAAAGGTATAAAGTTCAGGCTGTGCATAAAAAAATCCCACAAAAAAAATGTAGAAACTTCAAGGGAGCAAATGAGGAGAAAGCACAATGTGCCCTCTTGGCAGAGATCTGACAGAACAAACGTTGAGGAAGTGGAGAGCAGCTAATGAAAACAGGGCGTCAGCTCCTAAAAGGTAAAGTCCATCAACCTTCAGGAGGAAGAGAAGGGTGCAGACACCACCCAATTAACTCCTCCACAGTCCCATTAACTCCTCCATCACCCCAGGACTGTTCTTGCACAGTCTGACCTAAGCCAGCAGTGCTGGGTTTACCCTCTGTAGGTATCTACAGGCATCCGACACAGCCACAGGAGCACTGAGAGGGACCAAGGCTTCAAATGAACGTTTTTCTCCTTGAAAACACCACTTTTCATCTCAGATTTTTAAAATGCAAGTGAGCCACCAGAAGATTTAAGGAACACCCAGATTGCACAACTGATTTAGCAGCAGTGTCCAGTTAATTCAGCAGACCCTCCCAGTTCATCAGAGCATTATTAATATCAATACTGAAGTTTCAGGCAGAACATAGGCCCAGGTGTGCTGTAAGCAGGAATTTCTGGTGAGATAATTACAAAAAGTGATTTTTAAAGAAGTTTTATGTTGATTCATGTATTCCAGGATATTTCAGTTCATTGTAGAAAGCTTAGGACAGCTGGAGGAAGTAGTTTAAAGACAGGAAAGAAACAAATGACAGAGTAAGAGACAAAAAGGACCCTAACACAAACAGGCTCAATTTCAAGTTATTTTAGAAGTAATTTTTGTCTTCTGCACCCTCCACGTATTTTTCTTTCAACCACCTCAGCAATTCAATAGCAGTAATGTGAGCACAGGTATTAAACAGAACCCTTTATTTCCTTTGTTTTAGGCTTGCAAGTTGATGTGTGAATTGGAGAACAGTGAGGGCTAGAAAGAACACCTCACTTCACAAAAAGAATTCAGCTCTGGGAAGGGGAGCACTGCTGCACCTCCCACCTGGCTCAGGCAGCTCAGCTTTTGTTTCTCACTTTTTCCTTTTCACACAGAACCATCATTTTCTGGGTTACTCACAGTAGTTTTGAATGATCTGCGTGGAAAGAGCAAAACCTCTCCTGAAGTTGATAATTACTATGAAAATACTCCTGTTTTAGTCACGAGGAAGTAAATGGAGGGAAAAAAAAGAGAATAAGTTGTGTGGGTTTCGAAATTATTCTGTCTATTTCATAAAAGTGGAGTAAGTCCTGTTTTGTGAGCTTCTCTTTTAAGAGGGACTTTAGTAATTTTTATCACAGTCCTCTTACAAGCTCAGCTCCGGGAACAAGAGAACTAAAAGGAATTAAGTTTGACTTTAAAAAGCTTTCAGTAGTCCTGACAGGAAACCGTTTATTTGTGTGGGTTTGTTTTTTTAAAAATTATTTACACCACCAACATCTTTTTTTCCAAGATAATGGACTCATTATTGCACAAGTGTCCGGCTTTCAAATCTTCAAATTCTAACCTAAACCAGTTTGGGTAGGGCCAACACAGGGTTCATTTCAGCTGCAAACTGTGACTGTTTGGGGAGGCCAGAGTGTGACCCTGGCTGAGGGGAACCAATTCAGAATGAAAGTGAGATGCTGAGCCCCCAAAGCCACACAAACCCAGCCCGGCTCTCTCAGGGCAGCACGGGCAATAAGGGGACTGCCTTTCTGACTCACTTTTCTCTTTAAAAGACACATTTTTACTCTTTATTTTTGCCGTGCCCTCTTCCACTCTGCTGCCGAGCAGCCCTGTAAGAATTCCTGACAAACTCACATATTGCAGCGCTGAAATATCCGGGCTGGACCTCGGCACAAGCATTGCTATTGTAGCTCACATTTCCTGTTTGTGCTCGCCCAGGGCCCGGCCACCAGCACAAACCCCCTTAGCAGTTGCCCCCTCGGCTCCAGCAGCAGCAAACAAAATCCACATTTAAGCAAAAAAAAACCCCCACCAAACAAAATCCACATTTAAGCAACAAAAACACCGACAGTGCAAACAGAGCTCGCCCTGAGCTTTTGAGGGGTGAGGAATTCGGTGCCACTCATCCCTTCAGGGATTTCACATCCCCAGGGAGAGGCGATGTGTTAACCACTCGTTTTAAGCAATTTTTTTTTATTTTGGCCACGTCTTTGACAATCCGTTTTTCGGAGCTGAAGTGAAACCAAAGCACGAGGCAGAGCGCTGGGTGGGGATGGCCACAGCCTGTGATCCCAGCCCAGCTCTCCACCTACTGTCCCCTGCTCCGGAGCCCTCCGGCACCGCCACCTCATTCATTCATTTTCGGCAGCAAAGATCTTTCAGAGATTTACAAACACCAAAAATTCCTCATGAGCTACCCTCAGCCATCCTCTGCTGGTAATGAGGTGATTCATGCTGTTCGTATTTTCATCTACCACCAACAGAAAACATCTCAGGACCGAGGAAAAAGCCATGTACTGCTAAAACCAGTATTTAGAGTCATTAATCATAATAGTTTTATTTCCTACAGAACCACATCATGATTACTATTTTTAAGGGTTGTTTTTAAAGAATTGTGAAAAACTTTTAATGGGCTTCAGGAAAATAAGCCAGCAGACTTGTTTTTAAAGTGTCAGAATGGAAAGGATTCTTGGAAGAGTGGCCTGCTTCCCTGTTCCTGCACTGAAGATCTGCTCTGTGCCAGCCCTCAGTGCCAAGTGCAGCACGAGAATTGTTTCCCAAAAAGCCATGTCAGATTTTACATCCAGTGCTGGCAACAACTGAGAAAGCAACATTAAACAAGGAACTGACACATCAATGTTCAGGCCTTTTCTAACATACAGAAAGCTCTCAAATCACAGGAACAGCAATTAAAAGCCTGGTATCAAACTGACATGCTTGACCTGCCACTCTTGCACCAAGGACTGGTGACCAAAAAAATCCCAAATCAGATGTGAACTGAAATGATCCTGAGGCAGCAACACCCCTCCCACACTGAGGCTGCTTTAAATTCTACTTTTAGCAAACTGTTTCCAAGTGCTCTCTTCTCAGCTAACCCCGGGATCTCTCCTGGCACCAGAATGCAGCTCCAAAAAGCAGCTGGTGAGAGAGATGCTCTGAGGATCCAGACAAATACCAGTTTTCAACACTGGACAAACTGCTAAGCAGGTCAGGGAAAGCAAACATCAGAGTCATTCAAATACTGCAGCCATTGCATAACCACTTCCACGGCCTGCCCAGCTTGGGAATGGCCATATCCAGTAAATGGATAATCCAGTTTATTTAATTCAGATGCACCTGTGTGACAGATGAAGGAGCCTGAGCAGGTGCCTACATGCCATCAATTCCTCCACGTGCCCTCCCTTGGTGGCACAGACAATGCTGCAAGTCCCAGCAGAGCTCAGCACCACATGGGTGGGCCCAAGGGCATTGTTCTCCCAGCGTGTAATTGCATTCCCAACAATCTCCCTGTACATACAGCTTTAAAATGAGCAATTAATTAAAAGCAATTTGAAAGCACTTACTGGGTCTCTTTTCTATTGCCAGCAAATCCAGGCACTAAAGCAGGGGAGGATTTGTTTTGTAACTTTTTATTTCTTTGAGTCAACAGAATAAGTTTTACCATTATGAAAACATATGAAGTATATGGAACATGAAAAGCAGATCAATAGTAATGCAGAAATTGATATTGAGAGCCCGACTTAATGTGTCACGTTTCTACTTTTAGAGGAAACTGCTGTACAAATAACAAAGCAAAATAGTTACAACTCCTCCCTCTGAGAGCTGGAGCTTCTAATGGCATTGTTTCCAGATGGGTTAAATTCAGAACACTTCTCTGAAAGAGTTCACCCCAAAAAGCTGCAGCAGTAGCCTCGTGTTAGTACTCCTTGTTCCCTCTCCCACTGAGCAGGTATCAAGCACTGTTTCACCACAGTGATAACATATTCCATGCACACCTTGCTGGTACAGCTGCAGTGATAAGAATATTAACAGTTCAGGTACTTCAAATGCAAACACGGTTTGCTAGGGCCAGGAGCTGCTGTTTTTACACTCCCTCTGCCATCTAGTGGCAACAACCGCGTGGCTTCCACCGAGGTGTAAACCATGAGATGCTCAGACAGCGCCCAGAACGTGTTAATTGACCTGAGCAGACATGCTAATCACTAAATCTTGCTCAGGAGAAAAAAAAAAGGGAAACGAATATTGGCTTCTCGTTCTTCCTACACTCACTGCCTTCATGGAATTCCCTCAGTGAAACAGGAACATGCTTATCTGCCTTGTGCTTAAAGCAAACCAGTATTTCTCCTGTAGTATTACACTTTAGATGTTGATAGTACATTTTTATTACATTTTACTCTATAACCACCTTCTAATTACTCAGTATAATCTACTCAGTCTTTTTCCCCCTCCTAACAAAGTTATGTGAAACCTTCCCTTTTATGTTACAAATAAATACCTTCCCTAACAATATTAAACTCAATTTCTTTTCCTGGGTGACACATCCCTATAACCTTTGAGAGGCTGTTTAACCTCCCAAACACCCACCATAAGTTACTGAAAAACTAACTGAGAAGTTGTATTTTCTAGAAATGATTTCAGTGTCAGCTCAGGTCCTGGCCTAAGCACCTCCACAAGGTTCACATATCCCACAGGATAATCAAAGTGATGCATTATGGAGTTTATTTTTACTACACTGAAGTAATTTAGAACTTTGATTTTTAAATCTAGAGTAAAAGAAATGTTCCACCCCCTATAAGAAAAGAAGTGATGCTGTCTTAGGAAGATTTCATGTGCCAAAATCACCTTGGAGTGGCCTGGGGTCTGACAGTGCTCAATGCAAAAACTTGGTTTTGTTTAGCAGGAATTCCTTTCCACAATCTTTAGGACAGAAGTTACACACAGAGTAATTCTGAGGCTGCTCATCCCATGCCATTCCATCTCCCAGAAACTGCCCTGCTGGGGGGAAAGGCAGGAGTTTCTCGTAGTGTTTTCTGTGTTATTGTTAATGATTAAAGCAGCTCTGAAAGTAAACATCTGTAATTGTTCCAAATACAAGATGACATTTGTTGCATGAACTGGTTTTAATTATTTTGTGGCCATGAATCCTTTTCTTCAATCCAGGACAGTGGTTTCATAACCCAGGAACTAATCCAATGGCCAAAAGCAAAACACACCCAAACATTTCCCTGACTTTCATAGCTAAGTTGAGATAAACAACATCATGCAAATTTTCATATTTTATCTTCATAGAAAAACATTGTTCTTGCTATTATTTTCAAAGCAAAATTAATACAGACTGAACTTTAAACAAGCTGCCTGTTTTGCTGGCTTCAGTTAGAAAAATGATCATTTTAAGCTACTAAAAAAATACTCTGAAAAACTTTAAATGGAAACACTTGAGCTGCACACAGTAGAACAGGCTTCATTTAAATGAGGAGATTAGAGAACAGAGCTTGCAGATTTGGCTCATTGTTTCAAAGCGAGGATTAACCAACAGCAGGCCAAAATCCACAGTTCAACAAACACAGAGCTTACAAACTACAGAACAAGGTGATGCAGTGTAGAACATGAGAAGCATTCACCAGAGCACAAACTTGAGAGGTGTTTAGAACCTGCAGAAAGTTATTTATTCACCTCTTTTAAAATATGCAATAATTAAAGTACTCAGTTTAGAAAGGACATGGTGTGGAAATATTCTTACCAAGTAGAGCAGAAAGGTGTGGAGACCTGTTCCAAGCCCAACAGAGGAGAGGATGCCCAATCCTACCCAGTAGGCACACCAGAAGAACTTCTTCTCCATATACTGCACATACTGAGCAAGGAAAGTCACAAAAAAAGAAAAAATATGTAAATTTTGATATCTCCAAGGGAGAAAAATTAAGCTACAAGCTAATCCAGACATTTATCTGGATCATAACAACTGAAATACACTCCTAAATACTTCTGTTTGCAACTTATTACACTGACAGCACAGACATGTTGAGGAAACAGTGCACTTTCAAAAGAACCCCTCACATCTTGGAATCAGCAAGTTTCCAAGGAGACAGATGGAAATTCAGGTTCAATAGTAGGAGGCTGAAATCCAGAACAGGCCCATGAGGAGCAAGCCCCAGACAGTGTCAAGTAGAACCGAGAAAGTTCAGGGAATTGTCTGAACAGCTTAAAGAAAGGAATAAAATCAGCTGCATTTCCAGTGAGTCTGTTGGATGTTGCATCTTGGAGCAGTGACTGTTACTTTTAAGAAAACATAAAAATACTGGTTCTGTGCTGCACTCAGAAATGAGGGATGTAGGAAAGTCACAGCAAGTTCTGGACACTACTTTACACCACCCATGAACCAACAGCACCAAGGTGAAGTTTACACCATTCTTATCCGGGCTCCAACCTGCCAGGGCACAAAAACATCCTGAAAATGCCAAGTGCACATGAGTGACACCTCCTGCACTGTCACCTGAGGGTGACACTCCCTCAGCAGTCCCAGAGGATCAGGTTTCCTCCCAGCAGGCTCAAGGAAACCTGAAGTCAGGACTTGGGTTCCAGAACTGCAGATCCCTCAGGCAGGCAGTGCCACACCACAGCAGGAGGGATGGAAGCAAGTTCTCTGGAACTGGGAACCTGCTCATTTCAGAGCTGTGACATCAGTTGGAATTGGTTTTTAAAAGACCTGTCTGTCCTCCAGGAAAATCTGAAACTCCAAGAGAAATGGGGAAGGGAAAGGTGCAGACACCACCATCACTAAGCTTAAGCCATGTCTTACACTTCCAGTGCTGTGAAAGCACCAGGCTTTGTGTTCACCAAATCTCCACAAAGCCTTTAAAGGACCATTTGAAAACAACAAGAAGCAGCACAGAACTAGAAACAGAATTTGAACCATGAAAGCATTTTGTATCTCTATATGTGCCTGTCCCAGCTGGGCAGGAGACCCTTCCACAGAAATCACTTCTTGGGAATCACGAAGCTCTGCCATGACTCAGGGTAACATTTCCCCCAAGAGCTCCCACCACTGTTAAAAGCTTGCTGTGAAGGAGTGCTGCAGCACCTGAGGTGTGCTTTACTCAGGAACACCTCCAGATCCACCAGAACAGATCAAATGATACAACACAGCTCATCCCTCCCCACCTCTGAAACACAACTCACGCACACCCAACAGAGCAGTCACGACTTGAGAAACAAAACCTTAGTGAGCAACTCAAAAGACACATTATAAATTCATGGAGATCCCAGCAGAATTCATTCAGTTCCCAGCACAGGGAAGGGAGTGTGAGTCAGGGAAGCAGAGGTGGTACCTGTTGATGTGCTCCTTCGATGTAGTACAGGGCTGTGAGCACCGCCAGTGCCAGCAACGCACACACCAGGAGCCCTCGCCGACGCCACAATCTTAAAGACAAATGGCAAATTAGGGTTTTTCATCATTAAGCATGCATTTCAAAGTAACTCAGCTACTCCTGGGGACTGGGGCTGCCTGGATGTGCTCAGCAGGGACAATGGCAGCAGTGTAAACCTCCCAAGAAGGTATCTGGGGAGCCTTTACTCTTTAGGGAAAAATCTCTGCGTCGCTGTCAAGCGAGATCAAAGTTCAGCTACACATATTTTATTATTTTTTAATAAAGAAAAACAAAGTAACTGTCTGAAAACAAACACAAGCTCAAAACAATTCAGCTTCTGGAGCCAAGAGTCAGACCTAGGCCCTGAACAGCAGCTGTGGCCAAGCAGAGAGCAAAGCAGGCCCTGCACTGGCCCTGGGCAAGGACGAGCTGGGTAGAATTCAGAAATGCTGATTTCCAACTCTGCTGCTGGGCAGAACCACAGTGACAGTCACAGGAAAAAATCTTTACATTATTTTGTTTCCCCTTATCTATTAAAATTAGAATCTTGTAACAATTCCAAATGTAATAAATACATTTTAAGTAACTCTGAAGCATTAGGTGAGTAAAGGGAGAAAAGTGTTTTCCAAAGTAATTTGCAACAAAATAATTTTTGAGCATGGTTTTACTGGGGTTATTTTTCTGCTTGATGTGTATGTGGCCACACACAGTAGATCAGTAAATACATTTATTATTTTCCAGAGAACACTATTATATTGTCACCTAATGATATATAAAAAAGCAAGTGCTAGCATCACTTAAAATTCCCAGACTATAATAGCATGAACATAACTTATCTATTTAGATAGATAGAAATGTGAGGCATAATACAGCAAAACAGTCACGAATATTTCATATTAAGCAAACTGAAAAGAGCACTCAAAATATTTTAAAGCTACTCTGCTTACATTAGTGTGACAATTGAATTTTCAAATGATTGTCTTTCAAAACACAATTTATGCAAAGGAATACAGGAGATCATTAAGAGTCACTCTGAGGTCTCAACTTAATAGCATGTAATAGCCAGGGTTATTTTCTGCAAAGATTCTGTCAGGGGAGTGCCAGACAACTGAATGTGCTGCTCAGCAGAGGAAGCAAGTGCTATCTGTAGCAGAATTGGATGTCTAGGAAGCCAAATAAGATCCGAGGTCTTAAAATAAATCCTCAAATGTTATTTCTGCTTAGTTTAAATAAATGCTTGGAGATCGTCAGAAATTACTGATGTCAGACCCAGTAAAAAAGTTCTCAGAAATAAATCCTAATGATGTCTGAAAGAATGCACATCATCATAAAATAAATAGGCTTGGGGGGTTCAATTTTTTGGGGGTGTGTGGGGTGTAAAAGAGAATTAAGACATCACTACATAAACCTGGTATTTTTCATACAAATAATTTCAAAAGAAAATGGAAAACAGAAGTTTCTGTCAGTAAATCTGAACTGCCAGCACCTCCAGCCTAGCCCAGAGGGGGAGTGAGCACAAGCCTGAGCAGCAGGCTCAGCTCAGCCTGCAGAGGAGCAGCCCAACAGCTGGAGTCACCCAAGGTGACATTAGATCCTGTCTCCTGACTGGGAAAAGCTTTGTAAACTCAGTCCCAAACACAACAGAGCCCAGTTACCAACACAAGCACTGGATGGCTGCTACTCTTGGCATTTTCATTGCAAATTATACTCATGTTTTGGCAGCCTAAACCCCCGGGCCTTGCGCCTCAAGAATTGGCTCTGCATTTCAGCACTGGCAAGGAATGGCAGGACTGCTCCTCACAAATTCTCCCTGGAAAAAAAGCTGGTTTTATCCAGTGTGAAAATAACACTCAGGGAAAGTGGCTTAATAAATCATTTCCTGCTGTAAAAGGGCCCACAGAGGAGCAAAGTCTTTACAGCATCATAAACATCACTGCAAGCTCCACAGAACCCTGACCTCTGCCCTGGCTGAGCTATTTGAAGACTCGGTGATGCCAATACCTGTATTAGTAAGTCAGTGCTTAACACTGCAGCTATAAGCACAGTATCCCTTGGCCTTAAGGATCCCTAAACACTGTCCCACCGTTTCAAATTGGAATATTCAACTCTTCAGGAAGGCAGTTTGACATTTTCTCCCCCAAGCACCTTGCTGCGCTTATGTAATTTAGGCAGAAAGTCTGAGAGCACGGCTACAAGTGTGGGATGTTCCAGCAGCCACCTTTAAGGGACAAAAATACACATGTTCTCTGAAAAAAAACAGTTTTCAAGTTGTGAATCATCAGGGAAAGTGAGATGTCAGAATGACCTACTGAATCAGAGCATGGGTTTGCCCAGAACGCTTAGTAGAAGTTAAAGAAATGATCTTTACTTTATGGTCCATTCCTTCAAGTTTATTAGAGTTTCCAGGCAAAAATACTGCAAGGTAACAAGCGGTTTTTTCCACAGTACAATATTCAACCTCTCCTCTCGCTCCCTTCGCTTCCGCTCACTCAACATTGAGGAATCTGCAAATGAAAAGTAAAAAAAAAAAATATGTAAGAGCACAGGCTGGCAGGTCAGGTGCTATCCCACCCAAAAATACACAGATTCTTTTCTTTTTTAAATTTGTTAGGAAGTTAACGTGAGCTCTCAGTCATCTTTTCTCCTGATCCTAAAGCATTTGCTGCCAGTGCCTCAGGAATGAGGTGACATCCAGGGAATGCAGTGGTTTGTTCCCCCTTGGCACTCAGGGAAGCAGAGTGCCCCAGGCCTGGCACCCAGCAGCCTTTCTGCAGGGCACAGCCACCACCCCAGGTCATGTGTGACCTCAGCACCTGCTGCAGGGACATTTCCCTCAGAACTTCTGAGCTGGTTCTTTTCCAGCAGAGCTATTCCCAGCCTCCCACTTCCAGCAGATGGAATTACACGTGCTCTTTATGCCCCTCAGCCACGGTGTAACTGGATAAGAGCACCTGCCCTCCCAGACAGGAGCCTGTCCAGCTTCTCCCAAACTCCTCCCATGGAAAGGAGCTGCTTTGGGATCGAGCTCAAACCCAGCCCAGGACCTGCTCACAAAAAGGCTTTTCTAATCAAGGTGTTATTTTGTGTTCACAATAAGATGAATAAAATCCCTGAGCTGATTTTTTTTGGAGGAGAAAGGTTTGTTCAAAGGTTGTCAAGTTAATGAGCACTAATAATTTTTAAACTTTTAAAGAAAACAAATTCTGGAATAAGATTTAAAAAATAATACCAGTAAACAATGAAAAAATACACTTGTATCCAAACAGACACCAAACTTGTGTCTGTTACACCATTGTGTTACACCATTACACAATCACAACACATGTATTCTATTTTGCATTGTAATAAAATTAATAAATTTTAGATTTTCAAAAAGCTGTTGCATTTAAAATATTAATCTAATCTGGTCTCCAGCATATTGTAACCCAGGATGTATTCTTTCAGTCTTACTCCAGTCATGGAAACATTTTGCCTTATCAGATGCTGATATTTACAAAGAAACTGCAGATCTCATTAGTCACACAGCCCACTTAATTTTGTACTCCTTAGCTGTAACATCAGTTGCTTAAGATGAACTAACAGAAATCCTGGCAAATACTGAAGAACATCCACATTCCTCAGCTGCAGAATGATTTAAGTCTTTAAGTAAAAGGCTTTAATTTGTTCCATACATACAAACATGCAGTTAATCTTTCTTGTTTAATATGTGTAATAAAAATGTTTCGACCTTGTTTTTAGTAAAAGGTCGTAAAAGACAATGGTGTAAGACTGCACACAACTTGAGAAATCACTTGATTACAAAACATAATTAAATATGGAACTGGCACATTCAAAGCTGACAGGAAACAAAGAAAGATGATTATAATTTCCATGCTTTACTACACAGCATGGATAATTCAGCGATACAAAAATCTTCATTAACTATTTTCAGGTTATTTTTCGTGAGTTCTAAACATTAACCCCAGGCTACTTCAGACATACCAGTAGGAGAAACAGAGGAGAGGCAGGAGGTGAAGTAGTTAAAATTGTTTTGTTGGTAATTTATCACTGAAACCAATAAATTATAGTGACATTGTATTTCAACAGAACAGCTAGAAATTGGGAGACTAATAACTGGATCTGTCCCAGAGTAAAACAGATTTTTATTACCAAGAACTAACTTTTCAGTGCCAAAGGGTGGGGTTGTACAGCCTGACTTCCACAGCCACACATTTGCCAACAGAGTTGAATTTTTTTAGGGCTTTTTTTTGTTGTTGTAGCCCCTGTTGGTACCCAGCTCAGCTTTGTGGGGTTTAAATGTATGTAAACAAAAGATCAAGAACTTTGGGAGGGGAGAAGAGTGTAAGAGAAATGCGAATGGAAATACACAGAATGAATCTATTCCACAGCTTTGAAATCCTAAATCCTTCAGGTTTAGAGCAGACTGAGGTTTCTAAGATTGATTCAGGCATTGAGGCCCTTTGCATTGTGTGGGCATAAAGCCACAGAATCCCAGAATGGTTTGGTTTGGAAGGTGCCTTAAAGCCCATCTCATTCCACGAGAGGTGCCACTCACTAGGTCAGGTGGCTCCATCCAGCCTGGCCTCAAGAGAAAACCAAAATCAATTCCTTTTCAATGCTGTGCGGTTTTAGACCCCAAACAGGCCAGCTGAGAACACAAAGTGATTTTCCACCTACCTGTGAAGTTCCCATTGTGCTGTTCTTTGCTCATTCTTATGCGTCTCTGGTCACAGTCTGTGCCATTCTCTGCCATTTCATAGATCAGTCACGTGTGGAGATCTAAGAGCAGAAGAAACCCAAAAAGGACAAGGTGTGTTTCTGGTTAGGAGGACTCCACAGTCAAAGGATACACACAAACACCCAGCAGCTCTCCAAATCCAACTCACACTCATCCTGCATTACACCATCAAACAGGAGAAAGTGATTCAATCTCCACAGTGACAAAGATTAAAACATTTCCACCTACATAATTCTAAATTTTTCACTCAAATGACAAAACTCCCTCACTTCTAACAGCTGAACAAAAGCTCATTAAACAAACCCCTTCCACGACCTAACCCACTGTTTGGGCTCCAGGAGCAGCAGAGCTTCATACAAACCTCACTTCCATCCTTAGATTGGTGCTTCAGGTGTGCTCCTCAACCTGGTACTAAAGCTTGGCACGTTGTTACTATGTCAAAAACCTCCCTGGCTGAAAGATTAGCCCTCAGTGTGGTAACCAGGATACGGAGCTGCATCTCCTGCTTTGCACAGTCTGGTGTCTCTGAAGCACAAAAAGCAAACTCTTCAGAGGACAAGAGCTTTCTGATGGAAGCTTTGCTGACACTGTCCATACTCTCTGCTGGCTTAGCTTCCCTCTAGAGAGATCAGCCCTAAAACAAAACCCCAAAAGAACAGATGTGGGTTTCCTTATCCAGAGGAGTAAATAATGTAAGAAGTGGGAGCCAGCACAAACCAGAGTGTTGCAAGAGCTGCCTTTTTTTTTCTTTAAAAAAAAAAAACCAACCTGAACAGCTGACAATTCTTATGCAACCAAAGACAAAGAGAGTAACCAGTCAGACTCTTTGTTTTAAAAATCTTCCCTTGAATCTTGAAACAGTTTCTGGAGTTTTATTTGGAAAAGAGCTAAAGCTAAAGCATTTTATTTGCATTGTACTTCTCCCTGTAAGCACACTTGATTTACAGTTTTTGATACACTGCTTTTGTTGGAAAGAAAAGTGGTGCAATATTAAAATGACAGGTTATATAAAACTGTCCAGTGGAAGAAATTAAAGTTCTACAAAAAAAATACTTCCCCACTGATTTATGTTCATCTTAATTGCCAAGCAGCAACTCAGGTTTGGTAAACAGGAGTGAGATCACCCCTTGGATTCAGAGTGCAATAAGTCTGTTGAATTTTTAAATAAAATGTACAAAGATTTCAGATGCTGTATTTGACATTTCTAGGGTCTCAAAAGTCAGTTTCAGACAGGTGTTTTTCTAAACAGGTACAAGCCTTGTGCATTACTTGCATTGCTAGCTAGAATCTAAATATTAAAGGTTTTAGTTAAAATCCAGCAGTCAAAAGCACTGAGGTTTAAGGAAGGAGTCTTTTCTCCAACACCTCCCCCTGACACAAAATGTGCAGAAACAGAAATCTGTCTGGTTAAACAAGGCAGCAGAAACTCAGCTCATGCATACAGCTTTTCTTCACTGCAACATGAACCCCAGAATACCCAACCACCTAAAAAATGAACAAAACACCTTTGCAAAAAGCTTAGAAATGCTGAAAGGGCTCCAGAGTCAGCCAAGGACAAGAGGCCTGAGCTGCTGCAGTGGGAGCTCTACAGCATCACTCTGCAGTCACCTGCAAGCCAGGGATTGCTCAGACACAGGGAAATGTGAACCTCTCCCTCTCCCCAGGTACGTTTAGAGCAGCCTGACACTCTGGAGCTACCCCTGTCCTTAGCTGAGGATAACAGAGCAGTTGCCATGGCAATATCAGGATCAAATGTTCAGCCACCCCTTAATTCCATCAGGACAGGTGGATAGTGGAATGGTTTGTGTCTGACTGTGCTCAGTTGTGCTTATTCTTCTATATATTTAAATAAGTGTTTATGAACATCTACAATGTAAGTTTATATACACACATACCCATGTATATCCCACATGAATTTACACACACAGAGCTCAAATTGCAGAGGGCAATATTTAAATTACACAGCCAGACACAGCAAGCCTGATGTTCACAGAAAGCTGCTTAGGAAGCAAAAGCCATCCAGAGCTGTTGAGCACATACAGTAACATTAAAAAAAAGTGTTCTGGCTTAGGGAACTTCAGTCACATTTTGTTGACTTAAATATAGCAAAGATTAGAAAAAAAATGCCACAGATTTCAGTGGAAGCCACATGTTCCTCATTTGGAAATCCACCTTTTTTCATGTGTACAAATCTAGCCTTCAAAATTAAAAACTCAATTGGTTTGGTCTTGGCTCTCAGCTTAATTACACTCCAAGGAAGTTCATTTAGTGCAATGCCAACTGCTCTCCATGTCTGATGCTAAAGCCCAGGCTGTGCACAACACTGAATTCCAGTGAAATCCATAAAACTCGCGAATCTCTGTGGTTCTCAGGTGTGTTGCTCCCAAGGCATGACAGCTTTTATTTCAGGAGCTCAACTGCCAGAGCCACTTTTACCCTGCCTGCTTGGAAAGGCACTAATCCAGGATTAGCTTTGCGTAACACCACCTCAAGTACACAAGTCAGCGTTTGCACTGAAGCAGAGAAATAATCCCACACCTCTGTAGGACAAATACTTGTCAAGAAGGTCTTAAAGTTCAATCATTCTGCAGGAAAGCTCTAAAAATTCCTATTTAAAAACACAGCTGACTTGGAGATGGGATACCTATCACGTGGCAGGGCTGAACAGGCTGCAAACCCTTGCTGGCTCCAGAAAGAACCTCCCTGGTTTACCCAAGTCTAATTATACTTAAAGCACCTTAGCAAAGGGGCTGGAGGGTGCACATCCCCTCAGCTCAGCACCCTTGATCTGCTGTGCTGCTTGATGCCCATTAGAACCATGAGTCCTGCACTAATGTCTCCCCACAGGGGTTAATTGGAGTGGGAGTCTGACCCAAAATGGAGTTATCCTTCATTAACTCGCTCCATATTCTCAAGTCTACACCCAATTCATGACAGCTCACCACAGGAAATTAAATTCCATCTGCTAAACAGAACTTCACTTCTGACAGATGCTGGGAAAGACACAGAGCCTATCTCTAAAAATAAATTTGCCTACTACATGGAGTACTTAGCAGCAAACATAAAAATAAACTATTTAAGAGAGCGAGGAAAACAAATGTGGCCAGTTTTGTATCAGGGTGGCTTAGATCATTTGTTAGAGCTGAGCTCACACAAGAACTGCTTTGTAGGGCTGAACAAAGAGCTCACAATACACCACTGAGCTTTAGTGCAACCCTAAACATGAAGTATAAAAAGACAATTATTTCTAGTCAAAAATGCAAATTGGTCAACAAAAAGGGTTTGTGGTAACTGTGACTGGCACTTCACAGCATAAGTGAGACAAAGCAAAACAAGCTATCAGAACATGAGAACACAACAAAATTGGGCACTGCAGTATCTGCTGTCTGTGATCAGAGAAAAGGACAAAAGTCTTTTCTCTGAAGCTCTGGGGATGCTGTGGAAGCACCCAAGTGTTGGGTGCACTTATGCAAAAGGAACCAGTTTTGGACAAGGCACTTGGGTGTCTGCATTGTCACATGAAGGAGCAGAACGTGGACTCCTGTTCTGTACTAAGGATTTTTGGAGGACTCGTGTGCTGGAACAAGAAGGAAGCTGTTTTCATGATCTCACTGCTCTCCCAGACATTGTTTGAACCACTTCTTACTGAAAGAGCCCTGAGTCTCATCTCCATCAGTTCCTGCTCACACAGCTGCCAGAACCAGAGTTAGAGCATTTTGTTGTTTCCCCCAGCCACCTCAGCAACACATCAGTTCCAGTTATTTCTTGCATTTAAAGCCAAATGTTCCAACCTGCTGCTTCTTTCTCCTCAACTCTTCTGATATTCCTTCTTCTTTTTCTACACTCCTGTTCTTCAGTTACAATAAGGAGATAAAAATGATTAAAATCCAGCCTTTCCAGGTGGGTAAAGAATGGCACTAATCTAGATAGTCCTGCACATCTGTGAGAGGGTTTTTTTTCAGTCATCAAATGCTCTACAGAGAGAATAAGTTAACAATTCCCTGGCAAAGAAACAGCTTGGAGAGTACTTTCCCTCGAAAGCTAAAGACTGCCTGGCACAGGAACACATTCAGGTGAAGGATGGGATCAGTTTGGAAGTGAAACATTACATACCCCTTCCAGCTCCTCACAGTTATTCCCTCTCCACCACTTCTCCAGGATCTGAAGGCAGTGGAAGAGCCCAGCCACGTCCTCAGCTCTGCAGCACTCGAGCCCAAAGCAACTCCTCTGGCAAAGCTGCTGCCCCTACAGAGCAAGAGAACACCGTTCATGTGACACTGGAGTGACACAGCCCCTCACTTGGAGGTTAATGACTTTCCTGAAGATGACAGAAATTAGAAAAAAGTAACTGCTTGATTTTTTTTTCCAGTCCTTCAGCACTCCTGGGAAGCATTCAATTAAAATAAATGAGGCCACATCTGAAAGATGTTCCAAATCTCCACAGATTCAACTATAATGGGTTATTTTGATATGAGTGCATTTATCCCCATACTAAAAATGTTTTCCTAACTAAAATAGTTTAATTCCTCAAAGGAGAAGTAATTCAGTTAAAGACCACAGGTTTCCATTTTGTGGGTTATGCCTCTGTACACCAGACCTATTTTTCAATTCTTACTCAAATAATTCATCTTAGAATTTAGAGTTAAAATTCACATTTTTTCCAGAAAGACTTTGGGATTCCTTTTAGGAAAGACTGTTGTAACATGAGCTTCAGGGATGCCTTGCAATTTCTTCTGAGTTAACTCAAAGGTCAGCCTGCCATTAAAGCCACATATATTAAACTCATCTTTTTGCTGTATTTTTTTTCTGGTGAAACATGAATTTTGATTACATCCAGCAGCAGAATCAGGTGCTATAACAAAGCAGTAGAGATGCTGTGCAATAAATAGATGAAAAGATGAGACCCAGGGATAAGAGGATATGCAGAGGAGGCACAGCACAGATGAAAAGGGATGAACACAAGGACCTGACAAAGCCCAGAGTGGCTGAAAGCAGCTCCTGAGATAACAAATTCTGCTTTTCACAGGAACAAGTCTCTAAGTGGAGCCAATTCAGATTTCACACTTGGCTATCCAGTGAGGACACCCTGCCCAGACAAGGCTCACAGAGGCCAATTCTGAGCCTTGGGAGAAAGAAAAATATCCTTTTAATAAGCTTGAAATAGCCTGAACAACTGCTTGCCTTACTAATAACATCTCCTGGCTCCCCCTGGTCCAAGCAGCACCAAAAACAGCAAGGCTTGGTGGTTTTGGTGCTGTCCCATGGCTGTGTTTGAAGCTGGTGCAAAAAGCTCAGTGTTGCAACAGTTTCATGGTTGTGCCCTTCGTCCTCAGGGAAGAGCAAAGTCTACCCAGCTCACACTTGTCAGCAAGGAAGAGAAGTTAAAATTCCAACCTGCAGATAACTCTGTCTCCCATCACAATGCTTCAGGAATTATAGGGGGTTTTCAGCTTTAAACCCACAGGTTTTTGAAGAAATAAGGACTCTCCAAGCATGCACAAATGACACAGATGACCCTAAGGAGAGCTGTTCATGAGATTCAGTCAGAGGCAGTCATGACATTCAGAAAGAATTCCAAAACAACAATTTAGAAAGAAAAAAAGCATTAAGGTGGAAAGAGTGTAATTGCTGCAGCCTACTCACCTTCCTCATTGCTACCACCCACTTGAAAGCTACCGAGTCTCCTCCTACCCTTCCCCACAGCAGTTACAAACATCCTTGGCTTCAGCAGCTCCACAGGATGAGAAACAAAGCTCAGACTGATAAAGAGAGTTCACCTTCCATTGCACCACTGGAAACTGGCTTTTGAAACCCTCATCTGAAAACAGGGGATGAAGCCATTCTTACAACTGTCACTTATCCCATAAGGAATAAAGGAAAGTCTATTCCATGCTGCAGAAATAATGGATTGGAAAAAGGAAGACTGATAAAATAAAGGCTGTTTCAATGGGAAAATTAATACATTAAAGAAGAGCCGATGTATATTATCATAAGGTGTTAGGAAGCATGAGAACCCTCCCATCAAATGGAGGTGAAACAATCTCTAAAAGAACAGAATTCCTAAGAGCAAAACAGCACCAAAATCCACTGCCCAAACAACACATGTGGTCCAAGGCATGAAAGAGTAACACCACACTTTTTCCACCTCAACCCACATTGTCACCATTAACTAAACCAGGATACCCACTTGTTGGTAAGCACAGAGCAGAACAAACAAGGGCAGAAGAAAACCCTGAAGAAATGTCATAGGTGCAATTGAAAGGGAATAACCTGGATTCACAGCACTTTATAGATAAATATCTGCCATCAAACGCACTTATCTCCCCTTCCCTCAGGTCACCTACATGACCTGTCAAGCATCTGAGAGGCAAAACTGGAATAAAACAGGAATCTTGCTGCTTTTTTATCTCCTGTAAACACCAGATGACATTGGCTAGAGAAATAAAAGCCAGACGAGGCGCTTAACCCCAGTCAGCAGAAATGTTTTCTTGGATTTGGGCCTGCCACCCTCAAGCCCCGGGCAGTCCCTGGTGATGGAGGGAGCACCCAGCCGGGAAAGCACAGCACATTTCCAGTGGAAAAGCAGACAAAGACCATCGGTATCTGACTCTCCGCAGGGAGAAGGACGGATTTCTCCCTGACGGATTTCCGTCCCTTATGTCGGAGCAGGGCGAGTCTATTCCACCCTTCCCGGAGCTTTGTTAGAGCAGAGCCGCTCTCCAGCGGGGTGAGATGGCAGCGGCTCTCGTCCCGAAGGTCGGCGAGCAGCAGCCTCCCCTCCCGCCCTGATCCTCCACAGCGTTCCCGGCCGTCCCCCGGCTCCCACACAGGTCCCTCGGTTCGCACAGCACCGGGGGCCGCCCGGGCCAGAGGTCCCCTCTTGCCGCCGTCACCTCAGAGCCGGAGGAGCCGTGAGAGCAGCGGGGCGGCGCCGCGGCCAGCGCTGAGGGGAGCGATGGGCAGCGCTGAGGGGAGCGATGGGCAGCGCTGAGGGGAGCGATGGGCAGCGCTGAGGGGAGCGATGGGCAGCGCTGAGGGGCGCCATGGACAGCGCTGAGTGGAGCCATGGACAGCCCTGAGGGGAGCGATGGACAGCGCTGAGGGGAGCGATGGGCAGCGCTGAGGGGCGCCATGGACAGCGCTGAGGGGAGCGATGGGCAGCGCTGAGGGGNATGGACAGCGCTGAGGGGAGCGATGGGCAGCGCTGAGGGGCGCCATGGACAGCGCTGAGGGGAGCGATGGGCAGCGCTGAGGGGAGCGATGGGCAGCGCTGAGGGGAGCGATGGGCAGCGCTGAGGGGCGCGGTGGGCAGCGCAGAGGGGTCCCGCTGAGGGACCGCTGACGAGACCCCCGCCCGCCGGGAGAGCCCCGGCCCCGGCCCCGCACTCACCACGCTCCAGCAGCTCCGCTGGGCCCGGCACAACGCGGAACTGGGCCCGGCACAACACGCCCCGTCCCGCCCTGGACTCCGTCACTTCCCGAGCGCCGGGGTCTCGTCACCTCCGGGCGGGCGCGGCGGAGCGGCCAGGCGGGAGAGGCAGGTGAGCGATGAGGAGGATGCTCCTTCATGGCCCCCTCATGCCCCCTCTGAGGGCCATGGGGTCCCGCACGGTTCAGTCCCCGAACCCTCCGTATCTTTGGTCTTTGCCTTCCGTATCCGCCCGGGCTCCAGCGCGGCCGGGCCTTGCAGGGCTGAGGTGCCGCAGCCCGCGGTGGAGCTGGAGGCTGTCCCGCTCCTCAGCTGAATTTGGGGTATTGAAACCCCAAAAATTTGGGGTATTAAAACCTCCAGCATTTCACCGTTTCTCTACCCGTTTTTAGGTGTAATTTTGACATGAGGAAAGGCTGAGAGAACTGGGAGTGTTCAGCCTGGAGAAGAGAAGCTCCGGGGTGAGGTAATTGTGGCCTTCCAGTACACAAAGGGAACTTACAGGAGAGGTGGGGCAAGACTATTTACGGAGGCCTGGGGGGGTGACAGGACAAGGGGGAATGGGTTCAAATTGACAGAGAGGGGGAGTAGATTGGATTTTAGGAAAAAAATTGTTCCCTGTGAGGGTGGTGAGGCCCTGCCACAGGGTGCCCACAGAAGCTGTGGCTGCCGCATCCCTGGTAGTGTCCAAGGCCAGATTGGACAGAGCTTGGAGAAACCTGGGATAGGGGAAGGTGTCCCTGCCCATGGCAGAGGGTGGAACAGATGAACTTTAAGGCCCCTTCCAATACAAACCATTCTGTGATTCTATGATAATTCTATGATAATTTGCTATTTTAACTTGGCTCTGCTTGCCAAGATAGTTCCCATCACCAGTGAGGTGTTTGCAGTCAGAAAGCTGTGTCTGGGGAACTGTTCCTTTGTGCTTCTAACAAATGTTCTTCGTCTTCAGACAAGTGGAAATCAGGTGAGAGCACATGAAATGCTCTCTCAGAAGCTGAGAAACACTCAAGTAAATTCTGTCATTCCTCCCTTTCAGAGGCACTCTCCAAAATCCACCATGATTTCTCTCTTTGAGTCCGAGTTCCTGAATGTCATCATTGGAGCCGCGTGCGGTGTGTGCCTGGGCTGGGTCATCCGGGGGAGGCTCCGCAGGAAGCCTGGAGCTGGAATAATGCCAGATCCTTCCAACAGCCTGGGGGGCGAGGCTGACATCATGGGAGAGTCTGGGGAGCTCAAGTTGGTGCTGATTGTCCGCAACGACCTGAAGATGGGCAAGGGCAAAGTAGCAGCACAGTGCTCCCATGCTGCTGTCTCTGCCTACAAGCAGGTTCACAAAAGGAATCCTGAGCTCCTGAAGCAGTGGGAATATTGTGGACAACCTAAAGTGGTCCTCAAAGCTCCTGATGAAGAGACTCTGGTGCAGCTCCTGGCTGAGGCAAAGCGCCTGGGGCTGACTGTGAGCTTGATACAGGATGCTGGGCGTACTCAGATAGCTCCAGGCTCCAGGACAGTCCTTGGGATTGGACCAGGACCAGCTGATGTCATAGATAAAGTTTCTGGTCACCTTAAACTCTTCTAAACTGGTACCAAAAAGACCTGGATGTGTTCATGTATGTGTCAGTACTGAAGGGATAAAAATCCAAGTTGGGATTTTTTCCCTTCCATTGTTAATAAAATAAGCAAGTTTTTTAAGATTTAAATTTGTAAATCATGAGTTTGTCTAGCTTTTGTTCCAAAGGGGGAAAGAAAATTCTAGGCCAGTTGAGGAAAGCAGAGATGGCATAAGAATGAACCCAGTAAATTTACAACTTGTGCAGTTGGTTGAGGATTTTGCATGTGGGTTGATAGAGGTTAAGAGTTTCTTCTCTCTGCCTGTTCTGTTTTTTGTAGTAAATACATTCTTTAATTCAGAAAAGGCTCAGCTGGTGAAGCAGTTAAGAACTGGAACTGGGAGTGACTGTGGCCAACTTTCCTGTCCAAACAACAACTTGTAACTGGTACCAGGCTGACCAGTTCAACTGGATTTGCAGCCCAGACCAGTAAACAGTTGTGGGGAGCAGCTGTAAGCTGAGCTTCCCTCTGGAGGGGTCTGTGTAGCTCCTACACGTGCAAAAATGTGCAGTTAAGCCAAGATACGGGGAGTTACCCTCCATATAAACAACTGGGCACTCAGGGAAAGACTTAAATCCTGGTTTTCTTGTGATTAACAGGCAGGCGCTCCTGGGTTTAAGGAATTACCCTGGCATAGATATTATTGCACAGTTCAGAGCACCTTGGGGGTTCCAGTAAATTCTGCTTGTACAGTTTGTGAGAGTTCTGCTGTTGAGCACCTTTGCCAACCTCTCAGCCACGTGTTCCAGCTGAGTGTTGTGAAACAGTTTGTAGGAGAGGGAACAGGATTTATCTCCATCTCCAGCCATCCACAGACCCAGAGGGAATGGCAGAGGGGCTGAAATGCCAATAAACACAGAGGATGGAAATGTTTTTATACTGTATCTCTTAATTAGAGGCATAACCCTTTGCAGAGACTCGCTGCAGACTTGTGCTTCACCCCTGCTGACCACAGAGCCTGGGGCAGGTGAGCCCCGGCCACCTCCTATTCCATGGAAGTGCTGCAGTGCCCAGCCCTGGGATCACAGCACACAGCTGTGGAGCTCAGAGGAGGGAGTGGGATCTGGATCCTGCTGCCCAGTGTGGCTCCTGGTTAAGAGACAGAAGCTTCTAGAGCTGTTGGAAATCTGGCCAGTGCTGTCAGACTCGTTACACTCAAATATGACAGTATTCATAGAGAAACATTTAAGTCAATTTTATTTGAAGCTAAATATGTTTAAGGCAATTTACATACCTAGAACATGATCTCAATTGAACTGGCACACCCTACTACAATCCTAATGTATCATCTGGTCAAATATGCTGGAGTTGACCACAGTGCAGCCAACTGGTGAAAAGTGCTATTTTCTTCTCTCTGGCATAATCTTTCTCTAGAAAAAGCATTACATATTTTCCTGTATTGCCCCCTCAGTGCAAGACCCCACTACTGGTCCCCATTGCTGCTCTGCTGGCCCCTCAGACCCCTGGCTGCACACACCTGCATTGCCCCCACTACCAGCACTGGAATACTTTGAGTCCAAAGGTCCTTTTTTTGAAGACAGTAAAGTGAAGCTACCACTATGCAGCATGTCCACAGTCCAGTAATTTATTTTTAAATTGCGTAATTTCAAATTGCACAAACAAAACTGAACAGCAATATGCTTGAATTCTCTCTTCTGTACACTCAAAACAGTGATCTAAAACACCACAATATCCAACATACACAAACCTCAGGGCAGGGTTAGTAAATACACAGATTGGAATCATGGTGCTCTGTTCCTGAATGGAATGTCCCACAAAAGCACAGGATACAGCACAACATAAGGTCATCTGTTACATATGGAGTGAGCAAAAAGACACTAGCATTTTCTATATGCATAACTGGAAAAACCTGCATAGGTTAAGGGGGAAAAAAAAAAAAGAAAAAACAAAAACCCAAAACTTTTACTCATTTTAAGTCAGGCAAGGTTGTCTGTACGCATTTTAAATTCTTTTAGAGCTATGCAATCCAACCCAGGGAGGATATGCTGATTAGTGTTGTCTCTTGTCAGCAGTCTTGCAAGGTCAAATACGAGTATCTTGGCTTTAGCTTTCTCCAAATATACAGTGAGACTTAAATGCATTTAGAATAGACAGTACATACTTGTAAGCTGCTCACATACAATGAACTTAAGATTCAATATTAGAGTGTAACACTATAGAGTGCAAATCAGAATCTTCACAATAGACTTAATGGTAATAAGCAGTCCTGCAAAAGCCCACTTGAACAAAGTCGTTTAAACTATTCCCCTTCTGAAAGTAAAAGTCTAAATGACATGGAATGTGAAAAAGATTTAACAGAAGTGATTCAAATCGTTTGCGCTAGAAAAAACAGTCCTTCATGAAATAAAGGTTACAAGAACACGAGGCAGAACTCTTTGCTTTTCCCTGTTATGAGTTAAAGCGGGGAGGGACGGTGGAGTTTCAGTAAGAAAAGTTGCTGCTCCAGACTGGCTTGTGCTGCATCTCACATGCTGTAGCCGAAGCCGGGCTGTGGCTGCCCGTACGGAGGGGCCGTGTAGCCGTAGCCGAAAGGTGCCTGCGGAGGAACTGCCACGCTGGGTCCCGCTGTCAGCATCAGCTGGGGCTGGCCTGCAACACACAACGGGCACCTTACTCCTCCTCAACTGAGAAATCAAATGCCTGAGAATTTTCAGCAGGTATTTCTGTGTTTCACCAGTAAGGCCCTGCTGACCTGGATTGGGCTTTTTCAGGGCCAGGATGGGTATTTTCCCACAAAACCTCAGGACACGTGGCTAAAAATACTGCAGTGTAAAGTACATGAAGAAATTCTTACTAGAATAACCTGGGTATAAAGAAAATACCCAATATGAAGTAGGTATAAATAAAATTTAGTTATAAAGATCCAAATAACCACTTGCTGGAAGTCTGGAGTAGCACAGCTCCTGTACACCTTTCCTTAAGGAGCCACGCCAATCTTAAATCCTGCAGTCCACAGCCTTAGAGTGGAGTATTTTGGAACACAAAAATACATTATCTAGTATTTTGGAACACATTCCTTAAGACTTGATTTCACATGGAGAACATTCCCATTTCCCAGGACTTCCTCAGGAAAAAAACAAGATTAGGGAAGGCTCGTTTTAAAAGTGAAATATCTTATTGATAACAGACGAACTAAAGCATTACCATAAACAATAGGTTGCGTTTCTGTAGCTTGCTCCTCTTCCTTTCTCAAAGACTCTGATGCATCCAGTTTATCCACCTGGAATTGAGACCAACAATTAAAGAAATCTCCTCTAAAACAGATACTTATTCGTGGCAGAGAAGTGGAAAAGCCTTAGTGGTTTGTCAACACCCATCAAGAAAAGGAGACCATTTACAAGTTAAGATCAATTCAAGTAGCAATGTTGGTACTGATGCAGTCGAGATTGTCTGTTTCCTGAAAAAAGCCCCTCATTGAGGGGATTTTCAACTACTTTGAAAGCTCACTCCAGGCTGAAGCTTTGTACAAAAGGTTCTGTACTGGACTGGAGCTGGACAGTCTTTGGATACAGACTCAGATTTGAGCTCAGTCTCAATTGGAGACCTCTGGCATTGATAAAATTGCCAAGGTAATGCCCAGACCTGGAGAAGTTTCCCTGGAGGTGACATTGAGGCAAAGTAATCTGGTTTGTATTTGGATAGAGCAGACTGCAATAGCATCCGACATGTCACTTGAGCCTCAAGATTTCACTTTCCAAACCCATTCACTCATGCAATTTAAGTTCAAATGCAGAGAATGCATGTGTATAAGACTTGCTTTTTCCACTCCAGAACTGTGTGGCAGTCAGCCTAAACCCACAGATACTCCAATTCTTCCAGCTTTACACACAGTAACAGACAAGCCTGGCCAGCTTCACTGCAATGGTGCTGTTTTCCCACCCCTACAGAAAGGCAAGAGAAGGAACTTCTTGTGTAGTGAAATATTGCTCATTTCTAAGACAGATCCAAGGGAACTCAGCATTTCTACAGTCTAAGGCAGGCCCTGAAACTAAAATCACAAAATGAGGTATTGGTATTTTACATGGGAGGTAAGATTTAGAACAAAGTCAGAGAAAATCATGCCAATTACTTTAAAAAACAATAATACAACTCACAAGATTAACATTTCATTTCATTCATATCCTTCATAAAGGAGTTTGAAGGTTTCCTGCACTTACACAGGGTCAGTGCTATTTACTCAGCTACATTCACAAGTGAGTTTTGTGCTTAACTGTGCTACATGAGCAAATATCTGCTGGCAGCTCCAAGAGCTGTGAGCTCCTCCTTTCAGCTCTGAGTTACAACGTGTGCTCCATAAACCTGTTCCTCTGTAACCTCAAGCTGAGGCACAACTCCAGGGAGTGGCAGAAGTCCTGAGCTCGAGTTCCCTCAGTAACTGGGCTTCCATGGCCAGCCTGGTGGTTGCCTCCCACAGTATCTGGCTCGCTGCTGCCAAAGTGCACGGGATCGTATCCAATGCTCCAAGACTCATTTCCAGACACGTGCTGGGAACTGCACTGTTTTTAACTCAAAACAGCAACACACTGAACACAGAAGCACAAGTTTAGAGATGCAAATCCAAGGAGAATGTGCAGAGTTTGCTACTAAGCAGAGGCATTTGGCTTACTCACACTTGGAAAGCCTCCAGCCCAGGACATTCAGTGTATTTTGGACCCAGTTTTGATGCCTCCCCTCAGAGCTGAACAAATATTGACAAGAACAAGCACGAGTTTGAAACCAGCCCACAAGGATGGTTCTTACACCACTTGCTCGAGCATCACCAGCTTCAGGGCCCTACACACTTGGAGCAAGATTGACTGAAAGGCTTTTCCACAGGGACTGCAATAAGCTGCAGAGGAAAAGTAACATGCATTCAATGTTATCGTGTTATGTGTGCATGAAAAAGAGGCAAAAGTACTGAAGCACGAGTGAGGTCTGAAGATGACTGCCATACAGGCTCCCCCCAAAAAACCACACGCAGCCCACAGCAATGCCTTGGAGCTTCAGGAGTAGTGGGATGTAATTGCAATGACTGCTACACATGCGTAGTTTATGCAAACACTGCAGTTCAATTACCTTTTTTCACACACACGCTCTCCTACTTTCCTTACTAGCTGCTGAAGGACCTTACACTACGTGTCTTAGGTTAGCCTTGAGTTCCAGTGGTGGCTTTACAACCAGCAGTTTTTGCATTTAGTCCATCTTCAAAGCTGTCACTTTGGTTTGCCCTTTGCTGAACCACATTAATGGAAAACTCCTGCTAGGGCAGACCCCTGGGCTAAGGAGGATCACAGTGGCATTTGTAGGGAAGCAGATGGACAGAACACCTTGGATTGCCCTTCTGAAGGTCAAAGTTACACAGAAAAAGGCAAGCCCTGGAGGAGCCTCAGAAGAGCAATAAGCATGACCATTTTTGTATTTTTTTTTAATGAGGTAGCAAGAGTTTAGTGAAGCTGAAGAGCTTGGAAGGCAGTCTTTTTTTGGACAACAACTAGAAATTTACTACAGGGAGGAGAACCACAGACTTGGTGTAACAGCTGAAGTTTTAAGTTGCTACACGAACTAGAGCACTGTGTGGATTAGATCAGCACCATGAGAACTGACACCTGAGTGAGGAAGAGTCCCTCTGGAAGCAGCCAGTATCTACTCTGCCTACGGTCAGCACGCATTAGTCATGGTCCAGAGATCAGGAACTGGATCACAGCCCATCAACTAGCAAATGCCAGACTGATTTAGGATTTCATAGACTTATTTCTTATTGTAGGAGGTTCTTCCAGTCAGATTGGCCGTCAAATAATAGCACTTGTCTAAATATTTGTGTGTTGTTTCAATACCAGGCTGACTGTGATCCAACTGATCACCTGTATGCCCTTCCTGAGGATCTATTAGCTTATTAGTAGCATATGAATCTACTTTTCTCCTACAGCACTAGCTAGTGAGAGTTAAACAATTTGCAAATGCTTTAGTGATATTTTGTTTGGGGAAAAAGCAGTAGCAGCAGTGTAGTAAACATAGGAAAGAAAAAAAACTCATGCAGAATCCTTAGACTTAGTCCTCCAGACTTAAAGATGGAAAACAAGAATCAACTTTCACCTTTTCCTTTATTGCATCAACCTGCAAAGGAATTCAGAAGGTGCAGCTTAGAAAAATCAAATTCCATATTTAGCATATAAAAAGGTAGAAACAAAAGCGTCAGGGAAGAAATAATTAAGGTACAGGCGAGTAAAAACAAAGGTACACCAGAAGTATCTGCTTTAGAAAGGCAGCTCTGCTTCTTACTTCATTAGCTACACTAAAGCTTCATCCTAATCCTTTATCAGATCAGGAAATTTTAATCTTTAAGTATCTACTGCTCCCACCAAAGTCATGGTGTTAGCTTGGTACAGGCATCTCTGACAAATATTGTTTGTTACAAACAGTTGTGTTGCTCAGCCAGTTCCCCACCTCCCCCAAAACAGCATTTCAGGCTGGCTACAGAACTACAGGGTAGTCCTGCCTTTAGAAGGAACAGCCAGGCAAATTTCTGGACAAACAGCTTAGTCTTCACTAACTGCATGAAAGTAAAAGCTGAACTCAAGCTTGGGAAAGTCTTAATCATTAAAGAATTTACACCATTTCACTGGAAGATAATCCAAAAGCTTCAGCTGGGAAAATCTTGCTAGTGACAGTTGGATTTAACTCAAGTCTGTTCAAGACTGTCAGAGCATTACCAAGTAGTTCCCCCATCCTGAGTTACTTCAAATAAGAGCTGAATCATAATTAGTGCCATTAAGTGTCAGAGCCACATTTTAGAGTTAAGTGCACAGCAGAATAAGTTATCTCCAGGTCTAACTATAAAGCTGTTTTAGTACACAGTCTAGAATTTAGTTAAAGCTTGATCCCAGCTGGGATTCCTGACTGACACAGCACAGGAAACACCTGGAGCCTGGAACTGCTTTAGACTCTGCCCAGGGTCAGGCAAATACTACTGATGTAGGTTCTGTAATTGGTAGAGGGTGGAGCCTGCAAGTGTTTCAGCCTCTTAGAGGGCGAAGTCTCTCCCCAGATGGACTGAAAAGTAAGTGTGGACATGGACAGACAGACATTGGACAAAGCCCAAATCAATGTTAGTAGCAAGCAGACAGTCTCAAGGCATTCACCACAGTGACTAACAAGCTCAGGGTGTTGGAGAGGCACCTGCTCTTACCTTGGTCAAGTACTCCTTCATGACCTGAATAAAGTATGGCATGGCAAAGTCCATAATGTTGTGCCTCCACGCTGTTTCCAAGACAACATCTGGCCTTAGGAGATCGTAGCAGGTGAAGAGACAAGCACCAAAGCATTCCCTCTTGTTCTCCTGCAAGAACCACTGCAGCAGCTCTTCTGCCAGCTCAGTATCTTTGGATTCGGAAGCGTACTGCATGGCATCCTGCAATGGGACAGAGCCTCAGCTTTGGGGGACACAGCAATCCACACTGTGCTCCTAACTAAGCTCCCCTTAGAGCCAGCAAGCCAAAGCTGCTAAAGCTGACCTGGGTGCTGCCTCACCTTGTACAGCCTGTCCTTCTTACAGAGCTCCACGCTCTGTTTCCAGCGGTTGTTGCCTTTGAAGAGATAGGCAGCGATTCTTCGGAACTCTATTAGCTCGTGTTTCTCCAAACGTTGGGCAAGAGAAATGTTGTCAAAGTTGTCATAAGCATCTATAGAGGTCCTAAGAGCCTGAGCAAAGCAGAAAAAGAAAGTCACACCCACAAAATGCAAACATTTTCCCCTTAGTTCTGTATTCCTGCTTGAAGGATGGTAAAGCATTTCAGCCAGACCTGCAGAGATCTATTTTATTTGAGAAGCTGCTGTTTGACACATGTGGAGTTTTGAGTGTTTCAGTTAGTATTTTTCAGTAGGTTAAGCATCTCTGACTACCAGGGAGCTGTTCTCTGAAAACAGTGGAACAGCCAGACATCACAATTGTTTGCCTTTTCTGTGAGTCCTTTTCTTAGCACCCACTGTTTGTTTGCCTTAAATAAAAGCTGTCACACTCATAACAAAGTAGCCACTCTACCCTCAATAGGAATGAGACAAAGTACTCTCAGAAAGCCACTAGCACTTTTTCACTTATTCCTTGGTTCCTCACCACTAATTCAGTTTAAAGTGTTGGAGAACATGCACTTAAGGAATTAAAATTAACAGCAAGCAGGTAGAAACTACTGACAATGAGAAAGAAAACAGTGTTTCTACCCATTAAACAAAGGCTGAGAATATGAGGTAAATCCAGAATTAAGTGCTTCAAGACAATACATACCTGGTAATCTTCTTCAATAATGAAGAGGTTGTTGAGGGACTCATTGACTGATTTGTTGTTGTGATTTTGAACAGAGCGCAGGTAAGGCTTAACCAGGGGCAGCTGTTTAACCTTCAAGGAATCAGAGAGATACATTTAAGTCAGTTTTTGTGGAAGTCTCTTAGCATCTTCCCCTGACAGGCAGGGAAGTAGCTAAGCATTTTAAAATACTACTACAGCTCAATGCTTTCCCAGCTTTTGCTTTCATTTGGATAGCAGGAAAATTACCTTTGTGAAGAAGGTGACAGCACGAGTGTGGTCAAGCCGAGGGGACAACACCATCAGCAGATCATTGAGCAACAGAGGCTTAAATTCCAAATAGAATTGAACTGCTTTGTAGTACAGCTCCACATTGGCCACCTAGAGAGGAGTAAAGATACATGTTTAGAGCAGGAGTTTGATTGTGGGGAAATCTAAATGAAAAACAGACATAACTTTCACTAAGAAAGCAATACCTTAGTGATGATATCTTTGAACTGGCCTTCTTTCCAAGCATCTGTTGGGTGATTCATCATTGTGATTATAGCATTATCGTATTCTTCATACTTATCATACAGGAACACCAGTTCAGCCCAGAGATGGGCTTGTTCTGCAGCTCTCAGAACCTAAGCAAAAGGCAGAATTAGCAATATGTGTTAACGGGAATTTCCATCAGTGCTCAGGTTTTAGTGCCATTAATAACCTCAGGAGCTGCTCACGCAAAAGCTAGGGTACAGACAGCCCAAAAAGGTGCGTTTTCAGCTAAATTTAAAGCCTCAGATATTCACCTTGGGAATGTTAACTCTGGACCAGAACAGCTCCAAGTGCTCCCTCATCTTCTGTGGCTTGAACTTGGAGTAGAGAATTGCCAGCTCTGTGAACATCCCCATGTGTGCCCGCTCCAGTCCAAGTGCTGCTTCCAACATAGTGATCAGCTCCTCAAAGTAGCCACGATCCTTAGAGACACAGAGACATTTCACATCAGGAACCATTCAGAATCCCAGATTTTGACAGGATTGCCATGACAGAACTGCCTATACAACAGGAGTCAGCTTAATTACCTGGTAATAGTTGATTAGCTCTTCCAGCTCATCTGCATGCACTACAATATGGAGCCCACACATCTGAGCCAGGCGGAATTCTTTTCCATCCACACAAGCAAAGCAGACCTGGAATTGAGAGTTGTGTTACTGCTTATAATCAAGGCTTCTGAACAGAAGCTTTGAAGTCCTTGACCTCAGAACTGATAAATTCACCTCTTTCCACGTGCGGGTGCTGTTGGCTTTCCGAGCGCCATCCACGGCTGCCTGGTACTCGCCGAGGTGCACTAAGGTCGAGGCCAAACGGCCAAAGTTGGACACGTTGTTGTACAACAGCTTGGCTGCTTCATACATCTTCTCATCATAGCAGCGATCACCAACCTGGGGTAGAGCACAGCCAGGTTATTCCTGCACATTTTCAGCCAGTGGCTTACATTAAATGTGTGGCATTCAAGCCCTTGTCAAAATGGATTTAACGGCCAAGATCTACATGGATATCCAAAGAGACAGAATTCCCAACAGCCCTCTGTGAGTCAGCAAAACAAAGTCTCACTCACCTGCTGGATATGTGCGTTGTTGGGACCATTGATGAACTCCTCCAGCTCTGCCAGGCGGTTTGTTTTAGCAAGAGCAAAGATTAATTCTGTTTCCACGTACGACTCCCGGGCCTTCTTGCGTGCCATCTGCAGATACTTCACCAGTTCTTCCCAATTTCCTATGGAAGGAGTTTAGAATGTTTATTTCCTACCACTAGGGACACTTGTGCTTAAGTTAAACAATCAGCTGAACCTAATTTTGACATATTTCTACAGCTATTCCCCAAGAATCAACAACCTTCACACTGCTCATTATGCATTAATCAAATCATCTCAGAATGGATCTAACTAAAATCTTATTTAACTTCATACAAAGGCTCTAAAAGAAGTCTCCAGCTAGCTGAAGCAGGAAATTATAGGCCACTGGTTATCTGGAGATGGAATACACTATATTTTTCCATTCTTATTTAGAGCAGTTCTTGAAGGGCCAGATTCCTCTACCTGCATCAAGACACAGGTCTGGCAGAACTGCAGTTTGAGCAGACCAGGCAAAAGAGCTGAGCAACATCAACAGCCAAGATGTAAAGAAAACTTAATCATACCACTGGCATTAGCAGCTTGAACAACTTCCATGTATGAGGAAGGATCATCTGCTTTAATGTAGGAGTCAATTGCTTCCTTTACCATCCCCTTCTGGAGCTGTGCTTTGGCCAGCTGGCTCCACACTGCAGGTTCATTGCAGCGCTCAGCGAACTCATACGCACGGTCCAGGTTCCCAATGTGCTCTATCAACACCTGGGAAAAGGATAACCATCATCAGCCACTCTCATAAAGGCCACTTTTACAACACACTATGCTGTGGTTTATGTCAGTTCCTCAATGGAGCCACAGCTTTTAAAAGAGGGACTAACTCCATACAACCCACACAGCATGAGTGATTTTAAAGTTTCAGTTTTGTTCTGCTTCATGAGACACTGAGCAGCTTTGGGCAATTTGCTAATTGGTGTTAAGCACTAAAGTCACCAGCAAAGTCCTTGTGTGGGGATGCACAGGGAGTTTTTACAACCTAAGAATTGAAGATACCTGTACAGCTGATGTGTTGACATCAAACTTCCTGAAGATAGCAAATGCCTCCTCAAAAAGCTCATTGCTGATAGCAATATTGGCTATATCAGGGGCATCATAGTTATCCAGGCGATTGATGTACTCCATGACACGGGTGCGGTCAGCCTTGATAGCTGTAAGGATGAGAAGGTTCTGCAGATTCCTGAAGAGGGAAAGAAATAGTACTTATCAAATAATGACCAAGAAATTCACCTTCTCCCCTAGGGAAGGTATTAGTTTATTTGCTGTTTCACATTACAGCAATAACTCCAAGTTTCCTGTGGCTTAGTTTTCATTTCACACACCTGTGCTCACTGAACACTGAATTATCCAGAACTATTTTCTCCAGCAGTTCAATGAGTTCATTGGGAAGATCTGCAGTCATGAAGGCCTTCACAGTGACAGACACTTCCTCGGGGTCCTGGGTCTCTGACAGCGCAGTCTGGACAACCTGCAGGCAGATTCAAGGCATGGACAATGAGTGATGTCAGGTTCTGCAAATCCAGTTAGGACAGGCAAGGCTGTGAATGTCCTGCCAGTTGTACCTGGTCAATCAGGGGTCTTCTGTAGGGGTTGCTTTCCAGTAGCACACTGGCCCAGAGCTCGGGGTCCTTACGACGAACTAAGTAGCGGGAGAGACTCTTGAAGAGGGAGTTCTCATTGCACACCTGGAGAAAGGCACAGCTTGCTCAGAGGGAAGGCACAGCTATGGAGCCTACAGATAATTGTACCATAACTCTGAACTGAGGGGCAGACTAGAAATCTCAGCCTTTGATAATTCATTAACTTCCCATTTTAGGATGGGCAGGAGAGCTTCCCATTTCTCAATAAGTTGCATAGTCTGTGTTAGAAGCATCCACTTCCCAGCTTAATACATTTTAGGAAATACATGCTCTTGTAAAGCTTTCTATGTACCCCATGCCACTGATGTCAGAAGTCAATCCCGAGGCAGCTGCCTGGGCATACATACATTAATCAGCTCCAGATCGCACTGTCCACGCTCGTAAGCCACACAGGCCAGGTGAGGGTCCCTCTTCTCACAGTACTTGCCAACAACACGACTGTCATAGTAGGGATTCTCACGCAGGAATCTCTCTGGGTTGTTGTTGCTGTCAATGTATATCTTGGCCAGTGCATTGTGAGTGGCAGGCTCCTCACAGCCCTCGTGAATTCTTGCTTCCAGCCAGGGCAGAAGCAGCTTCAGCCTAGAAGGAAGTGATTTGCATGTTAGAGGTTGAGTAAGTAAATATCTAATTGCATAATTTCTACACTCTGGAAGCCAGTCTTGGTGTAGGATAGTCAGGAACTAAACCAGAGTTACAGTGCTCTGTTTTAACCTACATTTTGATTCATTATTATAATGGTGTAACTTTCTGACACTATGAAGAAAACACACCAAAGTTATTTCAAGAGATCCCCTCATCAGCCATGAATGAGAGCTGGTTTTCACCCAGTGGCAGCTTTTGCTTGTGTCAGTACCAGCTTTAGCTGTGTGACACTGCTAAATGTGACATCATGAACTGATGGCTGAGCAGCAAACACTGCTAGACTGGGAACTAGTAAGAGACTTGTAGAAGTTTAATACCTGTTTCTTTTCTCAACCTCTGCAACAAGTTCATCAGTTGAAAATTGACCTCTCACTACAAGGATGAGATTCTTTATCACGTCTTCAGAGCAATCCACATCAAGCAGTCCCCCAATAACAACTGGCAGACGGCTTGGATTCACCTACACAGGAGCATTTAAAGAGGTCAGGGTGTTGTCAGGGAACAATGGCAGGCAATATTTATCCCCAGAACTCCACATGAAGGCCACTTGTCAAGATTGACCCCATCTTCCTGCCTTTACTCCCAGCCTCCTGAGGCTCTGAGCAAGCTTACAAGTCGATTCTTCAGTCAACAGGTGCTCCCACCCCAGCCCAGTGGCTCACTTAGCTCCCACAGGAAGAGCTCCTGAGCAATCCACTCTGTCCCTGCAGGAAGTTAAAAGGAAAATTTCCCCTCCTCCCACCTCTCAAAATGTCAAGACTTAAAATCACCCCAACAACTCCAAAGTTATTCTACCAAGTCTTCCTCCTTCAAGTGGCACATGAGTGGGAGTTACTGCTTAACCTGACTGAAGAATCAGATCTGACTCACATCAGGGCTGATTTACTGGAGGCCACTAATAATCACTTAAATGTCAGTCTCAGGTACAAAGCTGTTTGCAGAATACTTAAACATGATGCCTTAGTTGTATATAATACTGTAAAGATTGATCAGTTTGACTCACTGAACCAAGGGACAAGTTGTCACCTACCTTCTGTACATAAATCTCAATATATTTTTGGAGATTATTTCTATACAAATACAGCACCAAGTCGTGGACAAAGTCAAAGCGGTCACACACAATAATGAGAGGCAGCTGGTCAGTGAGTTTAGCTTCCTAGAAAGAGAAGAGCTTTAGTAATTTGGTTTTGCTCTTAAATTTAAGCAGACAAATAATACAGTCACTTAAACTGTCAAAGCAGCTGAATTTGGAAAGCCAAAACTCAACAGTCAACCAAATGATGACAGCTTGTTGTTCAGCTAATTGTTTGCAATATGTAGCAAGTGGGAGCACTCACACCCACTGCAGGGCGTGAGGAGCAAGAAGCTTTTTGGAGTTTAACCCTGCTCTTTTGCATGGCAGACTCTACAGAGTTTTACAACACAATACAACTAGTACAAGCCTAGGCTATGGAGAATATTTTTAGTTGCCACTGGTGTTTGGTGTGCAGGATTAGCACTCTGGGATTTCAAAAGAAATTTAACCAAGACTAGATTAAGTTGTGGTTCAAAATGTAAAACTTATATACAGAATTGACTTTGAGTGCCATGTGTCTTGTGATACCTCCTAACTATGGATTTAGAGAACAGTAAGAATTAAGCTCAATACTTAAATTGCTTACCAGATTAATTATCTAAAAGCATTCCAACTTTCAGCATAAGGTTACAATGGTTACAGTACAGAAGCTTAGTCTATGTGGCAGACAGTATTCCGGATGCATATTTCAGATCACTTATTCCAACATGCACATCCCAGAATATAATCCTACATATAAATTACACTTAAGGACTTTACACAGGGAGGCCTGTACTGGGAGATTTACCTGGTACATGTCCTGCACATTCCAGACATGGAACAGCACAAAAAACAATAACTTTCATCAGGAATTTGACAGCTTGATAACATATCTTAGGTGGCTTGATCAAATTACATACCTTACACCTCGGTGACACCAGGTTAGTTTTAGAGAATTCTCTTGGGAAGAGTTTTGCCATCTTCAGATATGATCAGCAAAATCTAAGACTATGCTATGTAACCAACAAACATGAAGGCAGGAAATGTTCCCAGATAAAGTTTTCCCCTCCCACACAGTTCCTCAGGTATTTCTCAGAGTGTTGTGCTTGTCAATAAGCTCAGTACTACGACTACAGAATCTGAACTTTGAGCACATCATCTTTTCCTACTCTCCAGCAATGCTCTGGATCAGTCAGCATATATTCTCACTGACTGGCTTCTCCCAGCTGAGCTAAACCATGGCTCACCTGGCTGAAATTTCAGTGTGTAGGAGTAAGACAGATCAGCCTTGAACCTGAAAGCATTTATGGAATTAACTGGCTCTATTCATCTGTTGTTTCTGTTGGAGTTGATTACACTGTAAATAAGCATTAAGTTATCAACTCATTTGGCACAATGGGTGTCCTCAAGTTAAGTAAACTGTTTCCTATTTTATAGCAGACATTTTTAAAAAGTTCTAGGCAAGCTGGTGCATTTTCTAAAGGTAAAGGGTTAAAGCCAGATTAACCTTACTAAGACTAGAGAGGAACTGACCTGGCATTCTCATTTTTTAGACAATATTCCAGGTTCACACTTCATTAAGAGGCACTGTCAACATGGCAGATACCTCTGGTTTGAGGACACTTGGATCCTTAAGTGCAAAGGTTAAAACTCATCTATTTTCACAGAGCTGCCTCATTTCACTAATGACACATCGTGTTTTATCAGAACCCCAAACAGCCCCAGACAGTCCAGTGTTACTCAAACATTACCTTGAGGAAGTTTTTAACACGTTCTGGATCATAGCAGTTACTTTCCCTGCAGATTCTTTCCACTTCTTTAATTTGTCCTGTCTTGCATGCAGCTTGAATGTACTTGAAGTGCACATCTGGATCCTGGCTGAAGTTTACAATGGAGCCCAGAAAATAAAACAAACCTGGAGAGAAACAGTCAATACATTAATTGCTGGTATTGTTTTAAAGTACAAATCTCAAAGGCTACAGAAATTTAAGACACCCATTTTGGACAAAGGCAAAAGGCCAGCATTCTGGGTTTTTCTACAGCTCCAAACATTTTCTAGGATTTCAGAAAAACAAATTTTGCAACTGAATAGTGGTATCCATCCTAAACGAGGAAACTTTAAGGTTTAAATCTGTTTCAAGACAGTTTGAGGCCTAATTACTTAAGTTCATTATGGCCTTCTACATTTCAGCAGACAGTCCTTCATGCACACACACCTCTAACGAGGTGAGTACCAGCTCCTCTGGTAGAAATAGACTTACCTTCAAAGCTCTTGAAGGACTCAAAGAGCTCAATGAGTGACTGTGTTGACAGCTGTTCATGGTATTTGGAAGCTACCTGGACACAGATCTGCAGGTTCTGACGGATGTTAGCGGACAACATCGCACGCAGACACTCCAGAGAGTCTTCTACTGATAAGGACCCAAAATAATTCACTAACCACTGCAAAGACACACAGGGCATTTTAGAGCTGAGCAGAACAGCAGTTATTAAAGGCTAGACTTGCAGATGCAGGAGGTGTTTGGTGCCTTACCTCAGGATTGAGGAGGTGAGTGTGAACTACTGCACGCTTGATGTCGTACAGGTCTGTGAAGTGCTCGAGTGCTCTCTGCAGCAAACCAGCCTTCTCACACAGCTGAGCTATGTGAGCCCGGTCATAGTGAGTAAACATTTGGTTTCCCAGGATGGCATCTGCAACCTAGAAGGAATATGGAGCATTTTCACTCAGGTCCTGAGCACTATCACCAGTGTTTGCCACGTCCAGCTCCAGGAACTCTGAGCACGTACCTGAGGCGCGTGCATGAGGTTCATCTCAAGTAAACGTGTTTGCAGGGGACCTTCTGAGGGACGATTATTCTTCAGTGCATCCAGCAGAAAGGCTGTACATTGCTGGATTAAATTATATTCCATAAAGACATCCACAATCTGCAAAAAAAAGGGAAGAAATTTAGGTTTTTGATTAGGAACTGGAAGTATATTTAAGCATCAATGCAGCTTCCATAGCTAAATCCAAACTCACTGCTCTGATGGTTCAAGTAGGGCTCCTCTTACCAATTTAATGCTCTGAAGTTAACATTTGATAGCAATAAAGTTATTTACCTGTGTTATATCTGCAAGAGGCTCTTCATCTTGAACAAGCATTTGTGCAAACTGCTGTCCTTGATCAGGGCTGATTCTCATTACATTCCTCAGCAAAAAAATCCAGTCTGGAGTATATCCGACCTGAAAAGATGATGAAAAGTGAGAACTCAGCAAGAGCACACACACTTTGTTAAAAGCTACTGTCAGGAGATTACATAACCAGCCAGAATTTCCTCTTTTGGAATAGGCTACATGGGGAAGTAGGAAAAGACCCATGTAGCCTATTGTAGAAGTCTAGCAGTAACTATTCACAAAAAACTTGAAGCAAAAGTAAATACTATACAGGCACTCAGATTCCCCCACAGTTACTTCTAGCTACTTGTAATAATACACTTGTAATTATTTAACACAGGATAGATACAGCAATTTAATCTTCTCTCACCTTCTTAGCATACAAAACAATCTTCTGGACTTGTCCTGTTTCAGCAAAACACTGGATGACCTTGTTTGGAACGTTGGCTCTCAGATAGACACTAAGTGCTAGCGTAGGATCTACAGATTTCACAAGGTCTCCCAGCTCCTCCGAGCACTCCAGCTGTTCAGAAACACAAATGCAGTCAGCCCACCCTGACAGTGCCATGCTGAGATGCACTGCCCACCCTCTTCCTCCCTCATCTTCCTTTTGGACTTCGCTTTAAAAAGTTAAGGCCCAGCTTGGTAGCCTCAGCTGACTCTCCCAGCAGGAATCTAGCAGCCTCAGCTCCCCAGGCTGTTCTACACCAGTCAAAGGAATTTTCAGAGCCAGGAAGAACAGGGTAACACATTCTATCAGCGTGTTTCTTCAAATAATTACACAGATGTAACCACGGCTCAAAGCACTTGCAGTCAATATCCAGAGGAGCTGGCAAAGGCCAGCAGCAGCTCAGAGCTTTCCACGCTCTGCACATCCTGCTGTGATTTTAAATGTAGAATGAGTGAAGCTGAGTATTTGATCAATTCTCTTGCAGTGACTAGAGTCACAGTGACAGGTAGAGTAAGCACCCATTGTTCAGACATTTGCTGTCACTGCTGAGCTCCCAGCCGAGCTCTTCTGGGAAGGGGGGAGGCTGTCAGGCAGTGCTGTTCCTTCCCCCCCACAGCTCTGAAGGTATCGACCCCAAACCTACCTTATCTTCTTTTAACCATTTTTCCAAGAGCTGCTTGCGGCCCTGCTGGAGCACTGGTCTGCAGAGCTCCAGTGACTCATACTTGTTCAGCTGCCCTTGGTCCAGCAGAATGCCAAAATACTGCAGGAGAGGGGAAGTCTGCCCTGGCTGAGCTGGAACACTCTGGAACCGGCGTATGGTGTCTGGAGTACGCAGGATTCCCTGCCAGAGAGAGAGAGATCCACTTCAATTTTCTTTTCTGCTGTTGTGGCTTGGCAAGAGCTTCTCCAGGAAGCTGGAGGCAATGTCACCGTAGCTGTCACAAGCATTTCTATGTTTTGCCAGCCCAGAATGTCAGAAGCAATATGGCTGAACATCAGCTCAGGCACTGAGATACTTTGACAGAATATGTGCTATAATAGCCCATTAAATTTATTTCAGTAGCAATGCAGATTTAGGTTCAGAATTAGGACACCCTTGCCCTTCCAAGCAAGCTCCTCTCATCTGAATTTAGTTTTAGTCTGGGGTTTTTTTACCCTGTTTCCAAGTGCAGCCTCAGCTAGAGGTTGTCTTTCCACAGACACTATTTTGCATCACTGGAGAAGTAAAGGTGAGTACCAGAAACATTATGAATCACAGCCATTAATTCATCATTTATTCCTTCCCTCCTCTATGAGATTTACAAACTCTAAGATCATCCAGTTTGCCATCAGTATCAGCATCCAAGATACCTGTGAAGCACCAAATACTACCTGGGGACAAGAGCAGCAATAAGATTGTGCCCTTGCCACTTAAAAAGTTCACTGAGCTTTCCTGAAGTAAGAAGCTGAAGCCAGTAGAGCTCAGTGCTGTTCTGAACACTTTACCTTTGGGGCATTAGCTGCCACTTTTGCTGCCTCTGAGTAGTTCCCTTGTGCGAAGAGTGTATTGAATTTCCTGGCAAAGAGCTCCTCAGCCCCCGCCAGGTTGTTGCGGACAGCCATCCTTAGAGCCAGGTCAGGATTCTGCAGCACGTTTGTGATGTAGGGAATGATGTTCTCTTCTTCCACACACACTGAGAGCACCTGAATAAACCACCAGGGGAAACCTCCAGTTAGTCCAAATATCAAAAGGGAGCCAAATGCTAAGCTAACTTCTAGGAAAAAGTTATGGTATTCATGGAAAGTTTTTCATCCTTTGATAACTCACACTTGTCATTTTATTAAAAAGACATCTGGTTAGAACCAATGTTATCCATTGTCTGCTTCAAAGCAGGCAATTGATAGTTTGAGGTATTTGCAAAGGTAGAAACACAGGGATACAATGGCTCTTTCCAAAACCCCTACTCAGTGTCTCAAGTAATCAATCCTAGAGGATACCAGGAAAAAATCATCTGCTTTGTATTCCCCATGCTCAACAAGCAACACCACCCAAAACCACCTGGGCTAAAGGCATGACTGTACAATGTCAGTAACTTGTTTAAAGTAGTTAAGTTAGATGTGTACGGAGATAGAACAGCAAATTTATCTTGGGGCTCACAACACTGTCAGATCTCACATGTTCTGAGCAGAGTTCAAAGTTCACATTTCTGGAAACTTTTAGACATGGATATGATCCCTGCAGTCTATCATGAAGAGCCAGTGGGATTACTAAAGAAGTGGCTTCCAGGCCAAGTTTCCTTACTTGTCCCTTTCTGTTGACTCCAATAATTCCAGCTGTTGCTTCGTGCTGTGCAGTAACAAAAATGGTCTCTCCACTGATCCTGTTCATGTAGATACAGGTGCCAGTTTCCAGGTCATACAAGTGGATGTAGCCATATTTTGTTATGAGGAACACAACATCGTGCTTGTCACTGATCTGCAAAACAGAAATAGATTACTCAGTTTTGGCAGTAGATTAATGAGTTGGTGCTTTTGAGACTCAGCAAACAGCTGGGCCATTTCAGGACAGCCAGAAGTGCTGTTTTATTTTTACTTGAGTACTATCACAGCAAAATGATGTTTGAAGAGTTTGGAAAATAGTTAAACTATATGGATATTTCTTCCATAAATAAGAACATGCTGCTTTTGAATGCTGCTTGTCTCCACCTCTACCACTACTGAAGCAGGAGCAGCAGACACACCAGTCACACCAGTTTAGGGCCAACCCTCAGGTCCACATTAACAGCTGGCTCCCAGCTCCTGTCACATCCACCAGGAGAAGCTGCAGAGCTGTTTGCAGCTGTCATACCTGCATAGCAACAGGAAAGTCACTTTGTGCTTCAGGAGGAAAGAAGACATCCACGGCTTTCTTTGGAAAGGGCTGATTCCCAGTGGGTGGTGTGCCAACCTCAATGATATGCAGCTGTGCAAGAGATAAGATTAATTCTTGCATCTAATTTATTTAACAATAAGATTCAACAATGAAATTACAGCAATTCTCTTGCTGCTCAGCCTTAATCCCAAGTTTATGCAAAGACAAACTACATTAATCTTCCTAAACGTTTTCACTGGCTGAAGGTGCGGCATCAGGTGTTCATGTACCATAGGTGGAGGAAACAGTTAAATACGACCTTTAGTTACCTCTAATTACTTGGGAGTTTCAGGATTCAGTTAGGTTACTTTAGATGCACTCTTTTAACCTGATTCATATTCTGCAGAGACAGTTCTGAAGATGTTTCTCTGAATCTAGCTCTGGTTTTACTGTAACTCATGTAATTCCAGCATTGGCATTGGACCACTAAGTAGCCTTGCAACATGATTGCTTCTTTTTTAATTTTCATCCAATAATTTAGAAATTAGTTGAGTCTGATATCAGGGATCAGCATCAAAGAAAGATTACAACAGCTTTTCCCTCAAGCTTAGCCTGTGAAGCTGAGTCACATGTTTCAAGCAGCTAATTAGGCTGGTCATGACATGCCACTTAACTTCTCCACTCACAGATTCTTGCTACACCAGGTAGTCCAAGCTCTGCATGCACCATATGTCATATCCAGACTGACACAGTCCTTCACTTTCTTCCTTAAATGCAACTTTTTGCATTAAACCACTTGTTCTCCTGGAAGCAGAGAACCAGGGTGAGTCACTGAAGATTACAGTATATTTAGAATCAAGCCTTACCTTACCCCCAGCTTGCCCTCTTACTGCAAAACAGAAGAGAGTGGATTCTTCAGCATTCCCTTCCATCTTGAACTGTGCAAAGCTGGCTGCATGCCCCTCGATGGGCTGAGACACTTTTCTGTCCACAGAGTACAGCTGCATTGCTCCCACTACACGGTTTTGCTATGCAAAAAAGAACAAGTGTCAGGAAAAGCAGGCACTGAGACAGTGATTTCATTAATATTGGTCAATATGCTGCCATTTCAAGTTTCCTCTTACAACAGCATCACTTCAGACTCTTAACCTTGCACTAGTGTTTATATCATTACAAATCCAATTATATTAATGTGAGATGTTCAGTTACACTTAAGTTTGTTATTTGAAGATTGAGGCAAGCATTTACATTTAATAAAACAAACAGATCAGTCCTGTTCCTGTAGAAGGAGACAACAACCCAAGCTCTGGGGTTTCCACACCTTCCTGGAGGTAAAGTACCTGTGCAGATATTCCAGTCAGCAAGAGCCATTTCTGCTTGGCATCAGTCCTGTAGTTGATGATCTGGCAGCCAGCAAGGCTGGAGTGGCGATCAAACATCTTCACGGGCTGGGACTCCCCCTCCATGCTCCAGTGGTAAACTGCATTATCCGTCACAAGGGCAACAGTGTTCAGAGAGATCCACTTCCAGAAGGTGACATCATCTGTCATGGTGTGAGCCTTCATCTTGCTCTTCATCTCAATGTTAAAGATTTGCAGCGTTTTCCCAGCTAGAAGACACAGTGTTGTTAGCCACGTGACAAAGCAAAAGAGCTGCACTAGGACATTAAACCCTGGGGACTTCCTTCAAGAAAAAGCTGTTCTACACTGGCAGACCTTCAGGGACAGCTTTCACTTTGAACCAGACCACACTCCTAGGGCTGATTTTACCCATTTGCCACTACTGAGCAGTCAAACAGATGCGGAGAATGGGTTGGTAGGAGACAAAAGCTTCAGCCACACAAAGGGGTTGGAGGATACTTCACATACATCAAAACCAGGTTACAATCATGCTGAGGCTCTTTGGAGTTGTGAGGGAAGCTATGCCAGTGGCACTAAAAACTATGTCCACATCTGTTTTAAGTATTAAAAGGGCACAACATGGAACAGCCAGGCTGGCAGAGGGCTTTTGTAATTCAGGCTAATTAACCAAAACCTTGGGGTTGCACTAATGGGATACACAGCTACTGACTGCAAACCAGACTGACAGGAACTGTGCAAGGGAAGGAATCTAGTGACCAACACAAGCTCTAGAAGGCAAGAGGAAAAGTTCTCCAAATCATATAGAATGGTGCATACAAACATCCTGAACAGCCACCTGCAGTCATTTCTACCAGTTTTTATAATACAATGGCCTAAGAACTTATTACTTCCTGTTGAGAAGATAAGAAAGGTTCTGACTAGTTCTAATACTTATAGTAGAGAATTATTTAGGCACACACAAGTGTGGCTCAGGAGGGACAGGAAAAAAAAAAAATAGCACAAAACTGGATGCAGGCCAGAATATCTGCTACAGTTACTAACTGTAGCCCAGCTTGAGGAAGTCAGGGTGCCACAGGGGCAAGTGCCTGCACTCACCAAGGACTGCTCTAGTCCGAAGCCATTAGTTCAGCAATTGATGCAAGATGCTGAGTCAGGAGTTTCTCCAGAACTTGGAGAAATCTCTCTACTACAGAGTTACTCAGGCTACAGGCAGCAGTTTGTTTCCACACCTAGTGAGTGCAGCTGGAGCTTTGGGGTCAAGGGAGAGGACATTCAGGTAACACATTCCTACATGCTAGGCAAGGTAAATTACAAGGCAAAATCTAAACTTGAGTCAAAAGGGTCCGTGGTGTTCATAAAAAGCTCAGTATCAAGATCCCAGTGATTTAAGTACACTTTGGGTTCTTGAGTGGATTAATTTTTTGGAACCTTAAGGGCTCCTTTGTTTGGGAGGGCATGAAAAACCTCTGAGTTTTAAGCCTTCGGTTGTTTAAACACCACTGTTCAGCCATGTGCACCATCACTCTGAGCCATTTTATTCTGCTTTTTCTTGTCATAAGACACAACAGGTACTAGGTACAGTCAATTGAAGTAACTCACCATCTGCACACACAAGAAAGCATTAAAGTTGTGACAAAACAGTAGCACAGTATTAAAGTCAAAGTAAGGTAACATTGGATACATACAAATCTTTCCATTAGCAATACATGCATTTCTAGAATGACTGCACTGAAGGCTTTTTGGGCCTCTGAGGGGAAGAGATGGACATTTCTGGAGACTCCAGAGGAATGCTTATTCTCTGTAACATCAGAGATACCAAGCTGGCTGACCTTGTTACTTCCTTCAGCACACAAGTCTTCCCTGCATAGTTCTACTCCTCTTATCACTGACTGATATAATAAATATGCACTGGTCTCTTTCAGCAAGGTCAAACTGAGGCCTTCAGGAATATTTGTCCCCACTTCCCAACCTTAGTTTTCCTGTCTATAAGGAAAGGTTTAATTGATAGACCTTATACTCTTATACCAGGTCTCACCTCCCTCTTTAATTCCTTCAAGCCCACACTTGGCTTCCAGCTCCCCCTGCTCAGAAGCTGCAAGCATTTGGACTGAAGAAAAAAGCTCATCCTAATGATCAGCAAAATGGCAGGAAGCCTCAGCTGAAGCTCTCTGCCCAGCTGCCTCCAGAAGAACTGAAAATGCATTCAACTTAAGCTCCCATTAAGCTGTGGGAAGTTGCTACAGGATCCTCCCACATAAATTACCTGGGAGACCTCAGTCACTCACAAACTAGTTCTACAGAAAGCTCTCCATCCACTCCAAACAGCCCTTTATCAGGACTTCATACCTTTTAATGCAATGACTTTACTGGCAGGGTTCATGATAGCACTGTCAGCTGAAATTGGTCTTCGGATTGGGTTGCTGGGGTCATTCATGTCAATGATCACCACTTGAGCCTGTTCTCCTACTTTCTCTCTGATGCAGATGAATTTGTCAGACTCCATTGTCAGAGTGCTGAACCCAATGTTTGCTGGGTTGATGCCCAGATTTTGGAGCTGGAAGAGAAAAAAAAAGGTTTAACATTGTTATTACCTTGGTATAGCCACAAACAGCTTCTGTGAATGTCACAGGAAATATCAGACTTTGCCTTTTTGTTTGTGACAGAACAGCCATGCTGCCCCAAACCTGCACGACACACAGTGTTGCACAATTTCAACTAAGCCCAGCAGGCTTCCTGGAGAAGCATTCAAGCATTTGGTATCTTGTCTTCAAGGACCTTTTACAACTTAACCATTAAGAACTCAATCTTTGAGCCCCCTCACATGGTTTAAAGCACACTGAACTCGCCATACTGGACCTGCAGCTTCAGTCCTCACTCTCACCAGCTTTCCTCCCTGAACTCATCCACTGGGTTTGACAGCTATCACTATTTCAAGCTTAACATCACACGTGAGGTGTCTGAGCTTTATCTTTATCCTTGTGGAGCTAAAAAAAGCTGCTTGTCTAGCAATTAGCCCAGGCCTGTCTCGCAGCAGGAGGCAGAGCTGGGCACTACTGGAATCAGCAATGGCTCAGCCACTGCCCTGCTTAACACAGAAGTTATCAATAAACCACTTCCTTCTCTGAGCCACAGCCTGCTCCCCCTAAGCCTTTCAATACCCACCTTTAAATTACGTTTCTTGTCGCTTGCAACAAAGCAGTTAACATCATTTTTGCAAAGCTGCTGTATGAGGAGGATGGCAGTAGGGAAACAAAGTTTATTGCATTTTTAACAGCAAAAATGTAATCATGGTCATATCAGACAGATATCCAGCTTGTCCACACCTTAAGAACTCAAGTTTTCTACTATTAGAAGAACTACCAGCTCTAATATTCTGATATTTTTCTTCCTGGAAGACCTTCAAGCCCAAGATGTCCCAAGAAGGGCGAGACCTTCAAAGCCATTTTAGGTTGATTATGCTGGTTTGGAACTCAGCTCTTATCAGCTGTGCTCTGCACCAGCTCCAAGGAGGCCATGCCCCAGCTGCTCAGCTCCTGCCTGTTTGCAGTTCCTGATAAAGAGGGTTTTACTCCACTTCCCCTTTGCCCAGGCTCTCCAACAGCACATGTGAGGAACAAGTATCTGAGCTGTGGCACAGCAAGTTAACAGAACAAGCTTCACAGAAGTCACTTGGATGGATGATCTAGATTACACAGAGAATATTTTGACAATAAAGCCAGGGAACTTGCAGGTGACAGCATTTGACATCTATTAAAAAAAATAAAAATCCAACCCTAACTCCTTGACAGGTCAGAACTCTTTTACTCAGATTTAAGTGAGTGTTTGAGGTCCAGCTTCACAGAACCTGACCACACATTCTCCAGCCATGCAGAAGATTTCAGATTCAAGCTCAAAAGTCCCTTTCACGCTTTGAGCAGTGTCCTCTAGACCTGGCACTCTGGCATTGCACATGAGCTAGGCAGGGTTAAACACAATACAATCACATCCCTGAAGGGAGGGAAGGTTTGAAGATGTGGGAGTTTGATCTGGTAGAGCTGAAGTGACTTACTGAGACGTGGCATTTCCTTTTGCTATGGCTGCAGGCTTAACAAGTGCCAAATCATTTATCAAGCACTAAATTTCCTTGCTAATTTGGTAGAGGGGGCAGCTGCAGAGAGCTAAGCACTCTGCCTGGCAATAACTCACAGCACTACACTCAAAGGTTGTCGACAGAACAAATCAGAGCAGCAAGTCCGAGCAGATGGCAGGACCTCTTAGGGAGGTCTAGACAAAACCACCACATCAAAGGTGCTTGGATATTGCAAGACAGATTTACCTTAATCACCAGCAAACTGCCATCTGCTAGTGCCAGGTCTGAGGCACTGAGCCCAGGTGGGAGATGGGAGACTTTTTACATTCCTGTTATCAAAAGTGAGGTATGTCTTTGCAAAGATTTAGAAGACTGGCACAGGAGCTCTGAAGAAAGCCTGGAGAAGTTTCCTGATGCAGGTACAACCATCAGCAAGGTCTCTAAGTACACAAACTCCTTCTGCCAACATTTCAACTTTCATCTTAGCAAACCAAGTGTATGAACCACATCTGCTTCAAGGCTCAGGAAGTTGACTCTGACGGTGACAATCTCTGTGTTTGGTTACACAAGAGCATCGCCCACCAAGACTGGCACTTCCTTGCCCAGCTGGTAAAGCCAACAGTGAATTTCTTGGCTGAGCAGGACTCCTGAGCAGAGATCATTCCCTGGAATATAGGTTGTTTTCCTGCCCAAACAGGCTGAAGTTCAGATGAGTGAGGCAGGCATGTTTATAAAGCTAAGCAAAGCAAACAGAGATGAAGATTAGTGTTAGGAAACATGATGGCAAATATTTCTTTGAAGGCTTTTATTCTGAAAATTTCAATACTATGCCATGTACAAACTCAGGAGTTGAACTACAACTAAATGAATACAGGGGCTTTTGGCAGATTTTCTACCTCTTCTTCTCTTTACTACAAAGGGAAAAACCTCCAAATATTTAATGTTACACTCAGTCCGCTACATTTCATTGATTCATAAACAAAAAAAAAAACAAAAAAAAAAAGGAATTTAAGACATTGCTACATTTTACTACAAGCCCCACTTCCTTGGCTTTCAAGAAGATATGAAAGCAGAACTTGCTAATTGTGCTTGGGCAACTGATTTACAGTTCGAGTTATTTTACACCACCATTTGCTGGAAAGATCAGTTACACCAGACTCCTGTTAGGAATAAAGTGTTCTGTGAAATAACTGCTCCAGCAGAGTGGAACCATGAAACAGATTGTCAGGGACAGCAGCAAGTCTTGTGCTCAGCTGAGATGTTGCCTCAAAGGACTCATCTCACCCAAGATCAGATACTTCAGTCACTTGCAGGCTCTGCTGAACCATGGAATGCTGTGATGGCATTTATCTGAGCAGCACCGAGATGTGAGTCATTGTAATGTAGTAAGGCAATGTCTGATTACCAGAATTATTTTTTCACTGGAAGATAATTTAAGTGCATTCTTGGTAACTTAGCCAGAGAAGTTGTCACATGTATGGGACATCAAACTGAATGGTAAAACTGCTGACAGGAATCTCTTTGTTGACCCCTTCCTGTAATGTTCCCTTTCTTGTGACAGTCTGCTTAGCTGTCAGATAATTTCTCCTTGCCTACGAGGAAGGGCACGGAAATGCTGAGTACACATTTCACCTCGACTCACACTCAACAGGATATAACCACTGCTCTTGTGGCCACAAGCAGCTGCTCAGCCCCTGCCCAGAGACTCCTTATCTACATGCTGCTAGAAATCACATAGCTGGAGAACGCCATTAAACTGGAAAATTCCCATTTATTTTTAAGAAGCACGTCAGTGTGCAGTGAGTCATATTAGCTCTATCCCAGGCCGTGCTTTCCTAGGCTTTGATTGACCAAGGCAGACACCAGGCAACACTTCAGCTGCTCTTTTAATTGCATACATGAAAATTCAGAGAAGCAAACTTAAGTAACACAAAACCATTTGTGTTTGTGATGCTCTCTTAGTTATTGCCTGCAGTTCTGAGAGTCCCACAGCTGGTCCATGGCAAAGTACTTCATATTTACCAGTGCAAGGTAAGAGTTCCAGTTTGTGACAGGCTAGGAAGTCGTGTTTTCAACAGATAAGGGACCTCTCCAACATTCAAGAGCTCTTGTATTTCTATATCCTTCCTATTTTCTGCCTCACCCTCAGCAGAGCGAGGCACCACCCGCTCTCACCAGCCCCAGACATGCTGTGGGACTGCTTCAATTCCACCACTGAATCCCATTCCTTATCTTTGGCTGAGGCTCCAATCCCAGCAGGAAGCACTAAATCAGCATGGCCACCAAGGCAGGCAGGCCCTGCACCTCCCTGCCTGCTGTGAGGGACATGCCCAGAACAGCTCATAAACTGCTTAACTAATTGCCCCTATCCAATTAGTTCACACACAATCTCTCTTTCCACAAGACATTGCCATTCTCTGTTACGTATTCTCCCTCTGTAGGAACACTCTCAACTTGCTGGCTTTAGGAATTTGGATTCACTAAGAAGCAGAGAGCAAGAATCCCACCAAAACAGCATTAGACACAACAACAGTCCTTTAATTCCTGCCTTGTATTATTAACAGAGGATGTAACTGCTTCAAACTAATGCTGTTACAGCAGAGATTTAGCATTTTAGGCTGTATTAAACTTACTGTCATCATAATACATGGAAGAATTTAGCTGTTTCTCATTTTTAGAGCCAAGTTATTGAATTTATATGTTTTATCCTATGATGCCTTAGCAGTCCTGTTTTATTCTCTGGCACAGCTGGGATTCCAAGAGCCATCCAAGCACCACCACACCAGAACAGCACAGCTGCCATTCAGGTTTGCTCTGTCAATGAACAATAGATACAAACCCCCTTCTCCTAGTGTTAAAAAAGCAGTTCTGTCTTGGTATGAAGTGCACAGCCCAAGCTGGCAGTTTTCTCTACACTGACTTACAAAAATATTTAGATTCAGAAGAGTATTTATTAATGCCTTAGCTCAGTACAGCAGTGGACCTGGTCCAAGTTCAATGTTGATTTCAGGATAGTGTGGTTAAATTAACTGGTAATCACAGTTCATCACCTGCTAATTAGTCTGGTTCCTTCTCACTCATCAAGAACTTGTCATCTTAAAAAAGCTCCACTGACCCACCACAGTAAGCAGCTGTTTTACTTACACCCTCAAACACACAGAGGCACATTTTAGGAATCCCTGAAGCCTGGACAGGAGCAGCCAGGTTTGCAATCATCCCACACACTGAACTCTGATCTCCTGCTGCATACACAGTGGATTGTTTCCTCATAGCCACTTTGGAAAAAAACAAGAAGTAGCTATATAAAGTTTTACAACAAGAGTTTTGATAGCACAGGAATCAGGTTCCTCCCTGAAAATTCCCAAGGAAAGTTCCTGCACCTGTTGTTGATGTTCTTTGGTGGCAAGGCGAGGATGTACAACAGACACCACACAGATAGCAGCCTGCACACCTGGGGCTGCTGAGATTGCAGAGCATGTGATGGGAGTGGGACAAACAAACCCTGAAACCTGACAACACTTTTTGTTTCACACTCCCCAGAAAGCTCCCTCCTCCCTAGCAAGTTAACTGCTTGTCCAAAGTACACCTTTAGCTCCTATTTGGGGTACAAAGCACGGTGCCCCCAAGAGATGAGGCATTCAGGAACAAGGTTTCTGGAGTTTTTACCTTTTCATTCCCAAATCACACAGCCAAGCTGCCAACAGCAACAGGTAATGGACTGGCTTGAAGCTCAACATCAGGACAAGCTTTGTACTTGACCACTTCTTAACCTCTAATAATGAATCTGTGGAGAAGTAGGATCACACTGTGTGTATTGATTGATTTCAATAACAGCCTGCAAGAACTTTCTCATTCAAATCCATCACCTGCTTTTGATGGCTAAGGCTCCAGTTGGGTACCTCATCTTTCATTAAGCATCCCTGCAAACTCACAAGTGTTGCACAACACCTGTACAACAAGTTTCCTAGATAATGTGGGTCAGGAACAGTTCAAGAAATTGTATTATTGAGTCCATGAGGATTTCCTAGGAGCAGCCTGGATAGCAAAAACACTGCAATATCAGTGTTTCTGCTCTCAAAACTTACATCAGGAACGTCAGCAGAAAAGCAATTAACTCCTAGAATCTGAATTCTCCTGAAATTCTTTCAATGAAGTGAAAGGAGGAAGTTCAGCAGCTTTACAGGCAAGAGCCACGTGCACCCAGGCTCAGAGGGGTGCACACCCATCTGAGAAAGAATCAGCTCCTGTGTGCAGCTGTAAAAGATACTGGTTCAGCCAGTGCTCCACACTGAATATGTACAGGCAGAGAAAATGCAAATTCAACCCCGAATAAACAGATAAATCAGTCTGGAGGCAGAACACTCCTGTTCCACCCTAGTGCTGGCCTGAAAGCTCCCAGCACTTCTGGCGTGAAGCAGATGAGTTTCATTATGTAACAGTACTCATGTCATTAGAGACCTGGCAGTGGGTCACATGCAAGGTTTGGGGCTTAAATAATGCATCAGAGGTGCGTTGCCACAATACTTGACTGAGAGTTGGGCTGCCCAGAGGGATGAGTTTCACCTGAGTGCACAGAACCTCCTCAGGACCTTGTTCTGGGCTTTGCCACCACCAGGACAAGGATGGATGGCTTGGAGGTGAAGTTCTGGCCAATTCCTGAGATTCTCCTGTCCGTGCTGCTCATTACAGAGATGCCTGAACTACGAATTCTGGCCTGCCTTTAAACTGATATTGGAGTAAAATTATTCAGTGCTCAGCCACACACCTAAACAACCACCAAAGCAGCATTTATTTAGACACTATGGACAGCTGTAACCTTCAAGTAAGTATTCTGCAATGGTTCTTTTAACAATGTGCCTAGAAATGAATTGCTTTCCATTTGAGTTAGGGAAAAAAGTCACTGTGAATCATGCAAATCCATCATTACAAGAGTGCCCACCACAGCCCCAGTTAGCTGAACACAAACAAAATGCAGATACTGGCACCACAGGACAGGAGGCCACTAAAAGACCTTGGCGAGGTGTGCCAATGTAGCTTTCATTAGACAAATTCTCCTCAAAAAACTCCCCTCAGCACTGAAACCGAGCTTAATAACAGCGTGGCTCGTAGCATTTCGCCCTTCAGACCTGTCAGATAGGAAGTGCTCATTGCACAACTGGATCACCACTTCCAGACCCTCCCTGTGCTCCAGCTTCACCCACGGCGAGGGAGGCACACTCTGCTCCGGGAAGGTAACCCCGCATTCCCGCAGCACAGCCCATTCGGGATGTGCTACCAGCGCCTCCAGGAAGTCACCTTACAGAAATTAAAGGCCATCGCTCGGAAATAAACTATTAGCATGTGGTTCTGGTGCAGTGAGAGCCAGAGCTGGGGTTGGGGAGAGGCCAGCAGACACCAGAGCTGGCACCTGGGCACCTGCACTGCCACAGCTGCACTGCAGGGAGCCGCAGCAGCTCCCACATTTCACTGCAATACGTGCTTTTTCTTCCAGAAGATGACATTACAACCGGAAACACCGGCAAAACGGTTTAGCCTTTCCTTAGAACTACCGAGGCTTTAACACCATTCGAATAAATAAAACTGAGCAGCACACGCAACACAGCTCGGCCAGCAGCCCTGCTCACCCCCCCGTGCCTTGCAGACCCCGCGCTGGGCCGGGATTTCCCCCTGGCGCTGCCCCGGCAGAACCCGCGCCCCGCCGGCCCGGCCCGCACGGGCACCGCGCCAGCCTCGCCCGCCCCGCCGGGGCACGGCCCGCGGGGCACCGCCAAGGGCGGGATGCCCGGCCCGGCCCCTCCCGGGAGATGCCCTTCGGGAAGCGCTCCCCGAGCCGGACACCGGCAGGGCGAACACCCCGCCGAGCGCGCCCGGCCGCCGCACGGCCCTCACGGAGGCACCGCGGGGCAGGCCCGGCGCGTCTCCCCCGGCACCGTCCCCGGGAAGCTCCCCCGGCGGAGCGAGGCAGCGGCCCGCCCGCCCCCGCGCCCACCTGGAGATGCTCCTGGAAGCGGATGGGCAGGATCTGGGCCATGACGGCGGCGGGGCGCTCCGGGCCGGGCCGGGCTCAGCGGTGCGGGCGGAGCGGGGCCGCGATGGCGGAGCGGGGCCGTGCGGAAGCTGCCCCCGCCGGCGGAAGGATACCGCCGCGGAAGGATACCCGCACCTGCTGCCGGCGACCGCCCGCGCGGAGGGATCCCGGCGAGCGGAACCAATGGGAGCGGTGGGTGTGATGCGCCGCCGGAAGGGACTATTTGGGGACGCATCACTCCCTGCCTCCCCTCCCCGGCCTTTTTTTTTGCCACATCATGCGACCGAGGGGCCGCGGCGTCACTTCCGCCCCGCGCGCGCGCGGTCACGTGGGGCGGGGCGGCGCGGCCGGGCAAGGTGACACCGGGGGGACACCGGGGGGACACCGGGGGGACACCGGGGGGACACCCCGGGGACATCGCGGGGACACCCCGGGAGCCCCTGGACCACCCCCCCCCGCCCCGGGCAGCCCCTGTCACCGGGATGGGAACTCCCCCCCTTGGTGACACTGAGGGGACAGGGATGTCCCCGTCACCAGGATGCGATGGATCCCACCCCCTCTCCTCCCGGGGTGTCCCTGACACCGGGACGTGATGGAGCCACACCCCCGGAGGTGACACCGAGGGGACAAGGGTGTTCCTGTCCCCGGGATCCGATGGATTCCCCTCCCCTGCTGTCCCTCACCCCCCGGGATGCTCCCCCGGACTCTTCCCAGGCCCCCTGTTAATGAGTACAGTAAAGTAACGAAGCTCCACACTTCCCTCAGTGTTTTATTAACTTACACTTTAACTCCAGCACGTAAAACAGGTAAAAACTTTAAAAACTTAACTCTTTTTCTGGGATGAATTCAGCACTCCAGGTGCTTTGCCCAGGGCTGTGTGTGTGCTTTCACACTTGGCATGGCTGAATTCTTATTTTGCAACTCAGTTACTTCCCCAGATAATTTTTGTCTTAAATTTCCCATCTCTAAACCTCTGAGAAGCCCTGGAACACAGTGGCAGGGAGAGAAAATCCCTCACTTCTTGCTATGAAGAAAGTGAAAAAAAATTAAAATAAATATATATATATAAAAATCAGCAAGCATTAGCATCTGCCAGGTGATTTATAGCCCCAAGGAACAGTGGGCATTCTGTGTACTCATTTCAGGCCCACTGGGTGGTGCAGATGGCATTTGACTCATGAGGGGCTGTGACAGTGCAAATATAAATCCAATTAAACAGCAAAATTCAGAGCAGAGGATGAGTCAGGCCCAAGTGCTGCTGCTCCAAAGCAGAGCCTGAAAGAACAAAACCCTTTCCCATCAATCACAGGTAGAGGAACAATTAATTACCAGACCCAGCACTTTCTTTATGAGCAATAATATTGTAATATTCAAAAAAATCCTTAGGTTTTGGAGGCTTTGGGATCCTGGGCAGTGCTGAAATGCTTGAGGTGAGGCAGAGGTGGAATGGTGAATGTTTTATTCAGGCTACACCACCACTTGAACCAGTGCCCAGGGTGACACAGAGCACACAGCTGAGGCAGGAAAAATCACAGCAAGTTCTTCCAATTTGGAAATTCTAACACAAACTCCTCACTTGAGCCCTGGAGCGTTTCAGGATTATTATGGTGATAAAACAGGACTTCTTGATTGAGAAGGGAACAATCTTTATGATGACAAAGCACCACAGCTCCTTGCTCTTTCAGATGCTCAAGGAAAAACACTTATTTCCTTGTGTTTTGTACCTGGTACAGCACAGGGCAGCAACAACACAGAATGCAGGTGGGAAATGTCCCTTTGGATTTAATCCTGCTGCTTCCACCATTAAAAGAGCCCTTCCTGCACATTTTCCTGAGCATGAAGACTGTATGACCACCAGCAGACAAAATAAAATGGGTAAAAAAACTTACAGTTCCACTCCTTACAAAAATAAACCCTGACTGACCTTTAAGAAAAATACAATTTATAACGGCATTGAGACCTCTTTAAGTGAAATAAATGCCAGAGAATTGGCACCACACTTGGCATCAGGGCTTCAGCCACAGCTGAGGCCACTAAATTGTTGCCACTGACCTGCAGCAACACAGCTCAGCTTGGGAAGCTTTCCCTGCAGGATGCAGCAGAGGGAAGGTTGTGTTTGTGATCTCTGGTACTCAGGCTGACCACAAAGCAGAGCTGCCCCCAGAGTTACCCCATTTCCTTCTCTGGGCTGCTCAAAGCCTGAGCTCTCTGCTGCTTCCTCTCCAGGTACCGAGCTCGGGCGTCCTGGATGGATTGGTCATCGTTCCTCCTCTCCATCTTCCTTGCAGAGCTGTCTGGGACTCTTTCTGGGGAGAGGAGAGAAAGAAATTCTCTGTGTCAAACCCCACTCCCTTCCCCAGCATTACAAATTCCCCTATTTTTGTTAAATACCAAAAAACACCCAACAAAATCTCTTTTTCTTTCTTTTTCCTCCAAGTTCCAGGCAGATATTTGAATGACTTCCAGACTGGACAGACTGCACCAGAGCAGGGAGAGGGAAAAAAATTCAAAATAAAATCATGCCTTAGCTCCCATGTCAATATTGGCAGCTGGGCTCATCTCATCCCCAAATCTTGCTTTTTATTGTAGCAGAGAATATGCAGCCCGTGTTCTACACACCCATTTCTTCTTTGAATTGCACATCCCAAACTCAGTTTATCTTAGTGTTTTTTCCTGTCCTGTCCTGCCTAAACCTATCTTTAAAAAATTTCCGGAGGCAGGAGGAAGGGAGAGGAAAACAAGCAGATAAGGGAGTGGGTAAAGTCAATATTGCAGATCAGCCACCATCAGAAATGCACATTCCCCCACAGCACTGAGACCTTGGGACTGCTTCTCACAGAAGGGAAGTAGAAAATATTTTTAGTCTAAAATAACAATAAAAAAATAAAAATCAAAGGCTCTGAGAGCCTAAAATCTGTGTGAGTGAAGCAGCTACTGCAGCCTGGTCCTGAGCACCACGTTCTGTGATAATAAGCTTTAATCAACATCCATTGTTAAAATATTTCTAATTATTATGTCTTGTCAGCTATTCAGCCATCTATATTCCTGAAGGTTCCAGAAATACAACATCTCTAAGGTAAATATTAAACCCCAATTAATTGGCAATTGCCTGATGAAGTGAAAATGTGAAGGGGGACACGGAGAACATTTCCTTCAGATAAACTGATGAGACTCTGCTGAATTATTTACAACCAAATGAAATTCATGTTTAAAATGGTGTGTTTATACAATAATGCAGGGCAGAAGTAGATGCTGGTTTGAGCACAAGTCTGCATTTTTTCCTTTCTTAAGGAAATGGAAGAGAATCTGTATTTACTGTACAATAAATCGCTGCCTGGGAAGGGTCAGCTCAGGAGTAGAGGCCCTTTGAACACTTGGCTGCTTTAGGAACCTGCTGACAGGAGAATCCCAAGAATGTCAAGCAGCCAGATCAATTAGCTTGTTCTAATTAAAACTGACTATTTAAACATATGGCATTAAATTATTGTCAGAATGAGACATTCACCAAAATGAGAGATTTTTTCCTCTGTGCCTATTGCTGGGTGAGGTTCATTGATTTCTTTTTCCTTCTGCCCCACAGCTCTTAGGACTTCTCCCAGGGCAGCATTATTTGGGCATCAATGGCTAAACACCCTTCACAAACTTAAATAACCAGCCTCAAAATGCTTTTATTCAACTCTGTTCAAGCTCTGCTCTAGGACACCAAAAAGGGGGGAGCAGCAGCAAGCAAACACCACAATTCACACTGCTGAGACAGAAAATAAGGACTGCAGAGCTGTGAGGAGAATAAAACAACCAGAACCACAAACAAATTAACACCTTCTAGCCCAGAACATGACAAACACAAAGGGGTCCAAACCAACAACAAAAACCACACAAACGGAGAGGGATGAGCCCTGTGCTTACCACACTGCCTTCTCAGCTCCTCCCTCTGCTTCCACTTGGTTATTTCCTCCTCAGTCACCTCTTCCCTGGCCACACTGCTCAGCTCGTAGGCGTCCAGCTGGTGCAGCCTGGGCAGCAGGTCCCTGACCCACTCGTAGCGCACGGGGCACACGGTGCGCACGTAGATCTTGGAGGTGACGGCCACGTCGTGGAAGATGATCCACTCCAGCAGGGTCTCCTGGTTGTAGAGCTGAAAAATTCAAAGGTTGTCTCACAGCTGGTTTGGTTTTCAGAGCCCCACATCCAGCAGGATGTCTGTGAGTCAGATGAGAGGGGGTGTTATCCTGAATTTTCAGATTTGAAATTGCCCGTGAGAAGCAAAGAGAAGAGAGAAAGTCCAGCCTGTGTCACCCTCACCTCATAAACCAAACCTCTACCAGGTCTGCAGAAGTGAGGCTCTTCCCCACTCTCAAAATGAACACTGCAGCAGAGCACAAAGCAAGCACCAGGCAGAGTTTAGGGACCTGCCCCTTATTCCTTTTAGAGATGGTTTTCTGCTTTAGCAGGAGGCTTTGGGAACTCACTGTGGATGAAGGGTGGATGTAGACTATGCTGCCATGTCCATCCATGGTGCAGAATGTCCTGGCTGCAGATCTGAGCAAAATAAACAGAAAAAAAACAACAAAACAAAACACACACTGCTGCGATTAGACAGCAACACTGAACTAAACAAATCAGCAGCAGCATAGTAAAAGGTTCTCAAATATCTATCTAGAGGACGCTGCTTCCCATTTAAAAAGTGAAATACAGGATATGGGATTTACCACAGCAGCACTGCAGGTGTAACACCACAATAACAACAGGTTTGGGAGTGAAGCCTTTGAAAACTGTGACAACTGGAGATTTCCAAGCCCTTTAGCTGAGTACCTGGAACCACTCATCAACTGGTGAGTTCATTTCATAGAAAATGACATTCCTGGGAAGCTGCTGACACCCTTGGAATAGTGATGACAGCCAAAAGCAGAGGTTCCAGCCCTTGCAGAAACATCTCCTTCACCTGCAGTTACTACTTTGCTACTTCTGCCAACATACAGCCACACTTCTAAGTAACTTGCAGCACTTCTTTTCCATTCAGTTCTCCAAACTTCACTCCTTACCTCCTAGCAACATTGATGAAGTACCCTGCACACAGGCATCTTCTCAGTATTTCAGTTTTGGAGCCTTCAAATGTCTCTTTAGGGAAATCTGGCAGCTGGGAAAAGAAAAAGCAACATGAATCAAGATCTTTCCTCAAGAAAAAGCAGTTAAACCTCTTTCTTCACATGGATTTTAAACTCTGGGTTTCTCTCTGTACAGAAACCATGAGGAAAGGAGAAAAACTCTCTTTCTTGTCCATTACCAGCACTGTACCTGAGTTACACAAGCAAGGGTGCTCTACAAAAATATTTCTGAAGTGGTTTAGTTTCTACTGGAGAAAGGCAGCAGCTGCCTGGCAAAGGCTCAGCATCCACTACAACTCTTAAGTCTAAGTTTATGCAGCTCAAACATATCCAGAAATTATATTTTATTTTTACCTGTTTCAGTTTAGTGGTTATTTCCCGCAGCTGCCTTTCCACACTAAAAGCAGATTTCACAGCTCTCCAATGGATCCAGTATTTCTGGCACCAGGCTGAGGGAGACTTGCTGAGAACAGAATTATTTGAATTATAAAGAAGCCCTTTGTAAGCTGCTTGCAAAGAAACTTGCCTCTATTTTATTGTTATGGTTGTACAAAGGCAACAACCTACACAGGCAGATACATTCCTGGCTTAAATAAAAAGTGTCTGGATGGAAATTACAGCTCACAAAAATCTGAAATTAGGGATGAGCACACAGATGTGTGTCTGCAGCACTTTGAAAACTGGAGTTACGATGTTACACTTACTGAAAGGGAGAATTTCATACCTTGCTTTGCACTGTTCAAAAATATTTAAGAGGGTTGCAAAGTCATTGCATCCTCCCACTTGTGAGGCAAGTTCCTGGTGTTGTAGCTCAGCCTCCTTTTGCTTCTGAGGATCACCTGAGAGGAATAAGTTAAATAAAACTGACTTTAAGTGAGATGTATCACTACCTTATTTTCTCTTTGTGTGTGTTTGGCAGCCTTGGCTCTCTATTTCTGTTATTTTTAGATTTGTCTCAGCTTCTACAGCTGCATTTACAGTTCTTCCCCCTTCCACTATTGCTGAACAAGAGCTGTAGATGCTATTAAATCTATGATTAATCTCATCACAGCACCAGGGATGAAGAATTCCAGTCTCTTAGAAGGTATTTCTCACTCACAATCCATCCAGAGGCTGACATGGAAAGATAAAGAACAAACAAACAGCTCACAGGGATCAAGTGAGAGGAAAAACAAGACTGTTGAACCCACCCCACCACAGCACCCTCTAATCTACTGAGCTCAGCTTTGTCCTACTGCCACACTAATGGGAGATCTTAAAATAAAGAAAGATAAAAACCAGAGCATCTGGGAGCTTAGTGGGAATTCACCTTCACCAAATGCACCAGGAAAAAGCAACACTTCCAAAGTGTTATTCCAGGCTTTTAAACACCCAAAGGATTCCTCCTCCAGCACAACCTACTCCCCTTAGGAGAGGAAGGCAAAGGCCAGTGGAGCTGATGCTGTTGTAGGGGATGTCAGAAGCTTGTGGGTTCTAAAAGTTAAAGGGGTGAAGCAGGGAGGCCTCACCCCACACATCTGGCACTGGAAAAGGTGCCTGGAGGATGGGGATCTGTGTCTGCTTCCTCAGAGCTGCTGGAGGGTGACAGGGAAAAACCAAGGGCACAGAGGATGGGAAAGCAAAGGGACAGTTGTGGGATTGGGAAGGAGCCCAGGCTGGCAGCAGGGCCAGTGGCACAGCTCAGGGAGGACAGAGAGAACTGGAACAGAGCCAGGGAGGCACTGGGCAGGACAAAGGTCCCCCCACAAAGGCTGCAGATGTGTGCCACAGCTGGGGGTGGGCAGCAGGAGGGGAGAGGAGCAGGGAGAGACTCAAGTGTAGCACTAGTGAAAGACTGAGTTCAGCCCTAGTGGAACTGTGCTCTACTGAAACTATCCTGGAACCACAGCAAAATTACATTTTCATTTCAAAATTACATTTACATGAGGCAGTGCCAAGCCTCTCACAGAACCCTAATAATTTGATTAACCAGTTATTGAACAGAAAAGACAATCCAGAGGTGAAGCCCCATTTGCTAAAAGCAACCAGTCCCTGTCTGCACTCAGACCAACAACAACACATCTGCTGTGGTACATTTTGGTTTCCTGGTGGGGTTTTTTGCTTTTTTTCCCCTTTATTTTTGCCTCTTCCCTTCTGTCACAGGGATTTCACCTCGTGACCTCTCAGCTTAGGCATATGCTGCTTTCCAGCTCAACAGCCTTGGGACAAACTCAACCCAATCCCTGCTGCTCTGAGGCTCTGGAACAGCTGCTGCCCAATTCCTGGCACACAGAGTGCCCTGACTCCAAGACCATGGAAAGCTGGGAAAGCTTTTTTTTGGGAAGAAGGACCCCACCTGGACGGATGAAGACGTTTTCCACAGACAGCATGGCTGCAATGGGAAGCAGGAGATCCTCACAGTCCAGGGATGCAGCTTTTATCACAGCACAGGACAGGTTGGGAGGGAGGGGAAACTGCACCAGGAATTCTCCCAGTCTTGTCACATGGCCTCTCCTTATACCAGGGGAAAAAATATAAATATATATATATATATATGTAAATAGCAGTTTCAATGAAATGATGTTTAAATGTGAATTGGGTAAGAAGTGCTTCCCTCTGGGCTCTGAGTGCCCACACAGGTGCTGAGGACATGGAGAAGTGTAATTAGCAATAAAATTATCCACATTTCTCCAGCTTGCTTGTGTCTGCTCCACAGCAGGCACAGCCAGCTTTATTTATTTTTTTTTTATATTTACAAGAAGAATTCCTGGAAGCTCAGGATAAGATCTCACTTCCTGTCTTGAGCTCTTGGATGGATCTCCCTCCGAGCCTGAGCTCTGAGCCACAACAGTCTGGGCTGTGCCCCCAGGAGCTCCAGGGCTGAGGGAACTCTCCACGTGGAGAAACTGAATCTCCCCAGCCCCAAACTGTGCTCCATCCCTGTTTTTGTAGACAATTCAACAAACCCCAGTAAACTTCCTGCAAATTAAACAAGGACACACATTCTGCTGCTGGGGAAGGAGGGTAGGACTCCTTTAGTCCACACAAACCACCAGCCTAAGCCTTAGATTTGAAATTCCTCTAGTGACTATAACCCTTTGGTTTTTTACCTGTCAATAGCATTGCACTGGTAAAGTTCCTTCAGAGCTTCCAAAATATGTCTTTCTTCAGGGGGGTCCAAATAGGGAAATCTGTGGTTAAAAACAAAGTAGATTTGTTAGTTTTCATATTTAGAAAAATAATTTTTAAACCTCCCAATGCAGGTTTTCTGGCCAAAGTTAGATAATCATAATAATCATCTTCAGCATATAGCTGTGATACTGTACAGCTTCCAGCTGAGGAATTTCTGATGACAAATCCCAGCATGGAACACACTAAACTGCATTTTCTACACTTGTATGGTCTTAGAACTAAAAAATTCAAGAGTGAAATGAAATTTTTTGGGCCTAAAACACAATATTTTAAGGATTTTAAGTATTTAAAGGCATAACCCCCATATATATATAATCTAGATTAATAATAATAATAATAATAATAATAAATTAATATAGTAATCATTACATCTAATATATTAATGTATTTATATATAGCATATAATTATTATTATAATTATAATAATATATAACAATATAACTAATATATCAATAATATAATTGTATAATATATTATATAACTTATTTATATATTTTTCATATATATTATGTATTAATATTTATATTTTTTTCACATTTATTATTTATTAATATTTATAATATTTTATACTTTAGTAATTTCTAAATATTATATTCATTTTTATATCTTTAAGAATTATTTTATAATTGAATTATATATTATGTTAATATTAATTATATATTATAATTAAGTATTTTATTATACATCTTATTATATTAATAATTATAATTAAGAATCATTAATATGTCATTAATATATAATTAAATTATAAATAATTAATACGATATATGATATGATATATGATATGATATATGATATATGAGATATGATATATGAGATATGATATATGAGATATGATATATGAGATATGATATATGAGATATGATATGATATATGATATATGATATGATATATGATATGATATATGATATATTATATGATATATGATATGATATATTATATGATATAATATAATAATATCTATTAATATAATAATAATATCTATAATCCTTAATATTTTAAGGATTTTAAGCATTTAAAGGAACACCATGAATTTGGGAGAGATGGGAGTTTTGGCCAAGCCTCAAACTGGACTGGAGCTTGGGATCCAAGCTGGAATTAAGGTGGAGAAGAGCAGAAAAGCTGATTGAAGTGTCCCAATTGGCTGGGGACCTAATCCTGCCTCCTTCCCCTCGGAGAGGACAGGGATAATCCCCTTCCCTCCCTCTGCAGGGAGGTCACCTGATGACATCATGCACGGAAAGGCACTTCAAGGTGAGGATGACAGATGTCAGGCTGCTCCTCCTGATCTCTGGCACGGTGTGCTGGGGCATGCACTGCTCCCAGAACTCCCTGCTGAACAATCCAAAGCTTTTCCCGGCCGATGTCCGGCCAGCCCGGCCAGCTCGCTGCTTGGCTTCGCTCCTGCCCAAAAACAACCGACATGCAAAGCTCATCCCCTCTGCCACCACCCCAAAAAGCACAGGGATTTCTCTCTTTCTAGATGGAAGAGGTATCCCTGCACAGCAACTGAGAAATCCACCCGTGCAAGAAATAAAAGAGAATTTCTGTGCATGGAAGGGGTTTTTTTTTTAAGCTGCTGCATTCAGCCAGCACTGGTCACACCTCAGACAATGCCAATTCCTCCTTCAAAGGAATTCTCCTATCCCTCCTGTTCTCCTCCTTCCTAATTTAGCAAGTTGTATATCCTGAACTACTCTTTACTTGGCAGCAAATAAAGTGGTTTTAAATTATGGGGCTTTGAGGTTGCTGCCTATCTTTGATTAATTTTTTTAAAGAGCAACTAACACAGAACATTATTGCCAGAGCAGCCCCCAGAAACAGCAAGTGACATTTTTAACTCACTTTGAGATGGGAACCACCTCCAGGATGTCCAAACCAACTCGGGGATTATGATTCAACTGCTTCACAAAGCCACTGTCTACCACATATCTGAAAAAAACAATCCAGAAAGGTGAAAAATAGAGAGCTGGGCAGGTAACTGATGCATGGATTTAATCAAAAAGAACACATTTATTCTCTCTAGGCCCTGGTTATTTAGCAGATTTGATTTCAAATTGGGTTCAAAAACATTGGTCACCTCTAAGACTATAATAATATCAAGGGTTTTTTTACTATACACCCAAGAAAAAGGCAATAGTAGCAGAATAAATGTGTTTTTCCAAACCCAGATCTTTCTGAATTATTCCCTCTGTGACAGCTTTTTATGAGGGACAGAAATCAATACCTGACTCCTTCAATGGTCAGAGATGTTGCAGCAATGTTTGTGGAGACCACACATTTCCTGATGCCTCTGGGAGCTGGCAAAAATATCTGTTTCTGTTGATCTAAAATGACATAAAATGGCAATAAATAAATAAAAAAATAATAAAGTAAAATAATTTTAAAAATAAAATAAAATAAAATAATAAAAAAGTAAAATAAAATAAAATAAAATAAAATATAGTGAGGTCATCTGGACTTCCAGTTACTCAATATCCCCTTCCTAACTGAGGATCTTGAAGTCATATCCAGTGGATTTGGATTTTGACTGGAAGCTCCTGTGCAAGTAGAGAAGGCTGAAGTTTGATTTACTTTATAATGACCACAAAAAAACCCCACCCCAAATGCCACAATATTGTAACAAAGGGGTTAATTAACACCCTTTTCCCAACCCAAACAAAAAATTTGCTGAGGATAATGTTTATAACAACTCTTCCAGTTAAGATTTATGGGGTTAAGTGACATTTTGTGCTCTGACCTGTGGACATGGAGCCATACAAAGGCAGGATGAGGAGACCCTCCACAGCCCGGTCGTGGACCTCATAGCGGTAATCGATGGATTCTGCTTTCTTGAAAAGCAAATCACAAGCTCTTTCTATCTCATTTTGGCCTAAAAGACACATAAGAGCATTTAAGTGACCTAATTAGTTACAACTCTGCCTTCCTCGTTTGCAACATCTTTTAACAAGGTTGTTTTGTCGATATGCAGAGCTGCCAACATCTTTAAAATTAATGAGAGGGGGTTTAGGAGGTGACATCCAGCCTTTCACCAAGGATTTTCCTTAAAAGATATCTGAGGGCCTGGCACATGCATTGATGTAGGATTTTACAGCTAAAATAATTCTTCCTCCCTGAATTAACAACCAACTAAACCATGCAGACAGCACAGAGTCAACCTGGCTATTCCTAAAAGCTCTGAAAATACCATTTCCCAGGACTTTGTGCATCAACCTGCACCTTCCCCTTCTCACCCCTCTGGGAGAATACAGACAGGCTTTGGAAGCTTTTGTGCTTTGCTGGCAATGCCATGATTCACCTGGAGTATCCAGGAAAATTCTCACCTGTGAGGAAAACCAGGATGTCACCTTCTGGTTCATTCAAGTGAACATCCAAGGTGACCTTCACAGCCTGGAACAAACAAAATCAGTTGAAATTCAGTTTAGTTCTTTCTAGGACTCATCATCAAGTGATCCTCCCCTGCAGAGATGCTGAGAACACAACACAGCAGCTCACACTTGTGGCCTCCCCAAGATGAAAATCACCCCAAAAACACAGAGAAAACAAAGCAGGCCAGACCTCTGTGACATAGGCAGAGCTGCCCACATCCCTGGGGCTCAGCAGGTTGCAGAATATCTCCTTGACAGGGTAACTTCTTCCTGGGATGTGCAGCACTGGGCAGTGCCCAAAGAATTCCGAGAGCTTTTCCACCTCCAGGGTGGCTGACATCACCACCACCTTCATGTCTGTCCTCCTGCCTGCTGGCTTCTTCTGCAGGAACAGTTTCTTCAGCAAACCAAATAAAATATCCTAGCAGAAAAACAGGAACAGCTGATGTCAATACCCTGGTTTTGTTAGAAGTGCCTGACAAACTTGGAAATTTGATGATTTTATCTCGTTGATACAGTGAAAATCACATATTGCAGGCCTAAGCACTTTGAAGAAAACATGATTTTACCCTGGACATTTTGGTTTCTAGAGTTCAATTAATTTTTTACAAGCTATTCTCACAGCCTATAGACAGCACCAGTGTAACTCAAACTCCTTTGTTTTTTATTTTTATACTCTCTTGGTCAAGTCATTTGTGAGAAGTTACCTCAGACCCATTTTTCATCCCATTTTCCAGCCTGTCCTCTGACTGTGTGTGCACCTTTCTTTGGTTTTATTTCTTGCTATGACCTCAGCAGGTTTATTTTACTCTGTGGTGCTCTGAATTACAAACCTGCTGCTTCCACCATTTCAGCTCAGTTATTTGTAATACCTCAGATGCCTGAAGGCAAACTGGGATTCAGGAAAGCATTTTCCCTTTTCCCAGCTGGACTGGGAGATTGTTTGCTGGAGCAGGAGATTCTTTGACACACAACACAATCTCTTGAGGTCTCAGTGACTTCAATGTCCCTTTGTTTGCCACACAAGGGTCAGGGTGACCTCTGAAAACTTTTGGGACTCAGGTCTAGATGTCTCCATGGACCCAAAAGCCATAATCTCTTTGCACAGTCATACACACACCCTGAGAAACACTGGGCCTCAGGGCAACAGAGGTGTTTTGGCTTTTATTTCTGTATTTTACATTGGTTTATTTTTTAAATTCATATTCCAGAAAGTTTGTACTCTGGCTTTAAACTCCTGGAAGTTTTGGGAGAGTATTCAACAGCAAAGTTTTAACTGCATTTAAATGCAACAACTACAAAAACTCCACTATTAGAGGCCACATCTTATTTTAAACTTCTGCAGCATGGACTAAACAAAGCAGCAGCTCTGTGCTCTTGGGACAGCAAAAGGATACAGCACATCCATGGAAAGTCAGTCAAAATCCCTGGGGACTGTGCTGAAGTGAAAGGAAGGTATGAACAGAGCACAGAAAAGGAGAAACAGTGACCCAAAAACCAGATAAAAGGTGACACTCACGGTGCTGAGGCTCCGCTCGTGGGCTTCATCCAAAATGATGACACTGTACTTGCTGAGGAGGGGGTCTGTCAGGATCTGCCTCAGAAGGCACCCATCAGTCATGTACCTGATGGCAGTGTCCTGCAAGGTTTAATTAGACATTCAGCTGCCAGCCTGGGCTTTTATCTCAAAGCAAACACTTGTACACAGATCACATGTTTGTCCAGGACACCTCAGCTGCTCAGCAATGTTTCATCTGCGAGGTGCCCAAAAAACATCCTCAAATGAGTTACAGGACACAAACAGCTGGGACAGACATTTCCCAAAGCCCAGGGACCCCAGCACAGCCTTGGTGACCCTGCCACACCCCCAGGACAGTCCCCAGGGCCCCACCTCGGAGGTGCAGTCGTCGAAGCGGACCTGGTAGCCCACAAGAGCCCCCAGGTCACAGCCCATCTCCTCGGCCACCCTCTGTGCCACCGACACGGTGGCCACGCGCCGCGGCTGGGTCACACCGATGGCACCGTGCTTGGCCAGGCCTGTGGGGGATGCAGAAGGGGTTGGGTTGGAAGGGACATTAAACATCATCTCATTCCACCTCCCTCTTGGGACACCTTCCACTGTGCCAGGCTGCTCCAAGTCTTGTCCAGCCTTGGCCACTCCCAGGGATGGGGCATATTCTCTGGGCCACCTGTCCCAGGCCCTCTCCATCCCCGCAGGGAACAAATCCTTCCCAATATCCCATCCAACCTGCTCAATGGCAGTGGGAAGGCATTCCCAGTGTCCTGTCACTCCAGACTCCTTCAGGTACTGGGAGGGGCTCTAAGCTCACCCTTTGAGCCTTCTCCAGGCTGAACACCCCCAGTGACTGTGGGACGTACAGGGACACCGAGTTGTGCTGCTCCAGATCACTTTATAATACCTAACGATGTAATGTACACATGGCCACAGTTCGGTTTTTTTTATTTAAAAGGTTTAATCAAGCCACCTCTTCTCATGACAGCCCAGCCCGAAGCTGCGTCACCCTCGAGGAGACAGGGGGACTACAACGTGGGTTTATCGGTGCTTGTGTCCCACATCCGCAGCCCGCGGAGGGGGGGTTTCGTTACCTGCCTCGTAGAGGTACTTGGGCAGCTGCGTGCTTTTGCCGCTGCCCGTCTCGCCGGTGACGATGAGGAAGGGCCGCTCCCGCACGGCCTCCACCAGCTCTCGGCGGGAGCGGCGGATGGGCAGGGCGGGGTCGGCCATGGCGGCTCCCGGGGCTCACCTGGCTCACCGGC
>NC_031787.1:7120665-7135870 GCF_001522545.3 Parus major | reverse complement strand
GTTGGCGCGCGCCTCGCGCATGCGCGCCCCGCCCCCCGCAAGTTCCCGCCTCTTCATTAAGCCACGCCCCACACAGCTTCCCGCCTCTTTTGCTCGGCCACGCCCCGCGCTCTCCCCTCAGGCCCTCAGGGCGCCTCAGAGTCACGAAATCACCCAAAAAATGACAAAACCCCCAAAATTACAAAATGGGGAGACTTGGAAAGACCTCGAAATCAATCGGTGGGGACAACTCCCACCAGAACAGGCTGCTCAGATGTATTTCCTGACAAAACTTGACCATTGAGTCCACACATAAACTATCCTGATGGAACAACCCTGATTAGAATGAAAACATCTTGCCACATGTTTTAAATTATGAGGGACAAGAAGCGATCTCGAATTCTGTCATAAATCAGAGTAATATTCTCTTTCCATAGGTCAGCTAAGTGCCCTGTTACATTGGGCAGTTACACAATTCTGAACAAAACACAATTGTACACATATAGAAAATAATAAAATATTGATAAACAAACCTCCTTCACCAAAACCTCTTCCTCAAGACAAAAATTTCTTTGATGTTTGATCTTTTTATACTTTCAAGCCTAGTCAACAAGAGATGAGATTCAATGTCAGAAACAGAGAGCAGCCAACAAGCTCTAAGTGATGTGTTAGAAAAAACAAATTACCTGTTAGAATTTCTAAAGTTTAGGGCTGGACATGCTTTAGTGAGCTCAGACCTAGGGGTGGGTTAATAAAGCTGTGGGGAAAATAAAGGATACCCTCTAGTAGTGGACACAAAGAATGCAGAATTTATGGGACATTTATGCCAGTTTCTGTCAGAACTCCCAAGATACAGAAGAAACTGATAAACCCAGCTCAGCTCCAAGTGGGTAAAAGGTAATTCTGGTAATTCTGTGACCGCCGACCCAAGCAACCCACTGACCCAAAAAAAGAGAAAGACTCAGCATGGCACTAATTAGCATCAGAAGCGAATCATTAACCAATAGAAGATAGACTACAAATTAACAAGTGGACTATGTGACTCGTGGCAAATGGACACTAACTCCTTTTTTTTGCTAAAACATGTAAATAGTAAAAAATTTTGATAGTTTTGATGATTCACCCAGGCTTGGCAAGGCTGAAATAAATAATCGATGTCTCTCTGGATGTGCAGTTATCACCTTGCTGCACTCCGGGTAACAAATCTGATTTTTAAGGACATGAATAACCCCAAAACTCCCTGTGATGGGCAAATGATGCAGCACCGGCTGTGAATTCACAGCAGACCTGAAGGTGGCAAGCGCTGAACACTGAACACAAACCAGCCGCAGCCCAGCTCCCTGCTTTTCCCCAAAACATGATTTTTTTTGGTGTATTTTTCCCGTAGATCAGTGTTTGCTCCCCTCACACACTGCTGTTTCACCCTCCGTTAGGTTCTAGCAATGAAAAGAATCATGCAGTAAATTTGGTGTCACACCAGGAGCAAATTCAGGCCACCCACTGAGTCTTGTTATCCCAAATTCCCTCCGTTTTTGCCTCTGGCACAATGGGAGAAATATTCCCCCATTAGGAACACGCACTCTGAGGCTTGGAAGATATTCCATCAGTTGTCACCTTCAGTTATGTCCAACCTACAAATAATTGTTTATTCTGCCAACAACCTGGCATTGTAAAATCCCACAATAAGCTGGTTTGCAACAATCTGTCAGAAAAATAGTGGAATGTGCCAACACACTCTATGTTGGTACACCCCTTTATGGAAAATACCATATTTATTGCCTCACCATTTACTTATGTCATGTTGCCACTGGTAATTTACAATTAATGGTGATCATATTTTGAAACTTCAAACACATCCTCATTTCACTTTTTGGTGTGTATTTACCAAGAAATATTTAATGGTTTTAATAGGCACACATTTATGCACACATACTTGCAGTCTGCATGATTTTATTTAAATCACATCCTTCTTTTGGCAGACATAGGGCTAGGTAAGGTTTTACAATTTTCTTTCTTTTTGTCCTCCTCCCAGCCTGGGAATAGCAGATTTGGTTTTAATAAACCTCTTTGCAGTCTTGAACTTTGTCCTCCTGGAATACAGTGCCATTCATTTAAGGATTTCCCTCTGTCTAATAAACATTAATGAACCACACTTTACAATTCCCCTGTGATCTTATCTCAGTTTCACAGATGGGGAAAACAGAAACAAATTAAGGGGTCTGCACACACCACAAATCAAAGGCAGAGCTGGGGGAAGAACCCAGGAATCCTAGCACAATTCCCTGCTCCAAAACCAGAAATGTGTTCCTATCCCTGCAGCTGCTCTGGCAGTAACTCTGTTGCACAGGGCAGTATTGTTACCTTCAGGCCATCCAGAAAGACTAAAATTGCTCTTTTCCTGAGGTTTAGCTCCCCACAGAACTGCAAATTCTGTGAGGTGATAGAGGGCTGTGGCTCTGCCAGCTTCCTCTGCTGGATTATCCCTCAGGATGTCTTTATTCCCTTCTGAGCAGAGGATCTTTTCTCTTTTCTGATTAGCAGAGATGTAGCAGGATGTGGGGAATATTCCAGTCCCTACTGGTGCACCGTGGGGTTTATCCATCTTTCCCAGAAGAGAGGCCTGATTTCCTGGGGAATTTTCATCTCCTGGCACTGGACAATGTGGCCCATTCCATGTGCCCGTGAAGAAAACCACATGTATTAATTACATCGAGCAAGGAAAAACAGGTAATTGCCTTGTGCCTGGAATCTCTAAGTAGAGCCACTTTCTAGAAGAACAATCCCCGATTTCAGCAGAGACAGAAGAAACCAATGTTCCCTGCAAGCTGCACTCCTGTCAGACACCCAGCAGTTTTTCTGACAGCCAGGATTTTTGTGGCACTGGCTGTGAGTCATTATTGAAGAAGTGTTATTCTTAAAACAGAGGAAGAGTGCTGGAGAAAGGAGGTGTTAGACAGGAAAAAACCCAAACCCCTTTCACACCTCCATCTGCTGTCTTACAGTGCCTTGCTACCAAACATTTACAAATTGACAAGTTTTATTGCAAATCTTGCTCCGCTTGTTAAAAATTGTTTCTTTTTGAAGACAGAATCAGACATTTAGCCTTTCTCCCCTGCAATGAATATATTTTCTTTGTGTTTAGCTCCATGGAAAACAACAATTCCTACTGTGCAGCCTTCTGCCAGGACAGCCAGGCTATTCCTAACTGCACTCCCAGGTTTCTGCTAAAAAAAGGCTGCAGGAAATACAGCACTGGTTTAGATTGGTTCCTTCTGCAGGTGGGCAGTGTCCAGCCAGATCCAAGCTGGGAATTGCTCTGGTGGAATAAAATATTTTTGTACTGGAAAGGGATTTGCAGTTCTCTGCTGAGAGCCCATCTCAGCTGTGGCGTTGAGAAGCTCCTCAGCCAGGTGTGACCGAGCTACAGCACAAAGGGTGAGGGAACTGCTGCAGCAACTGCTCATCCTCCTGTTGGCCACACAAGCCTGTCCTGCTCACCCCAAGGCTGATCCCATTCCCTTTCCCAGCTGCTCTGGAGCTGTGCCTGCACATGGCCCGGACCTGCAGAGAGTCACAGCCACACGCTCGGGTCTCCGTGCCCCAGTTCTGCAAAGGTTTCTGCACAAACATCATTGTATCCAGCAGAAGAGACCCGGCATACTCACTGCAGGCTGATATTCCCAAAGCCCTGCTTTCTCTTTAAAGTTGATCTAGGAAGTGATTTTGTTGATTTGCCCCCCTCACATGTACGCCTGCATCACCCTTTTTAAATTTAACTCCAGTGTCAGATCTGCAGCTGTTTCCGAGGCCACATCCATGAATGATTGCTGCTCCTGCCAGGTGCAAGCCTGAATAAAAAGGTCACGGGCTGGGGAGAGGATTAAGCTTTGGCTCAGCTGTTTGCATTCTCACACAGAGCACGGTCTGTCCATCCATCTGTCTGTCAGCCCTCACACACCATCCAGACAGGTGAGGAGCTGAATACTGGAAACAATTCAGTGACGCTCGTACAAAGCCACTACACCGTGTCTGTGGTTTAAAAAAAGCTCCCCCAGCAATCCTCCATGCAGCCCTTGGATCAGTGAAATTATCTGTGCAGAAATATAAATGCAGAATGGCATGGGAACAGTCTCCCTGGAGACTGGGGTAGGGCAGATTGGAGAATACCTAAATCTCGAAATGGTGTCTGAGATTTTCATGTTAAATTGGAACATTTTCTTCCCACGCTTACCTAAGGAGATGAAGGAAGGGAGCTTATGGGCACTCAGCACATACACTGAGAGCAAGCAGGGAAAAAAATCCAGGAGGCATGGAGCAGATCCATCTCCCTGCATCTCCACCTGAAATATTCCACTGATTCCTTTTGTACCTGCAGCAGTGAAAGCTGTTGGCTATTTTAATACCTTCTCACACTTGCAATTCTGTTACAACCCATGAGGGGCTTCTAATCTATTTCTGTATGTTAGACATCTGTCCTCTTCTGACTTCCTTATCAAATGTGAAAAACAATCAATAATTCACTTAGGCCCTACGTTCCCATTAGAGTGCACCATGGCTGTGATTTAAATATATTTCTGTGGCTGCAGAATGAGCAGATATCCTAAACTACCCTGGAAATGCCCTCTTAGATGTGACAGCATCTCCTGCTGTAGTTTTATTTCTCCAGCTGTTAAATCTAGGACAAAATACTACTCTTTTGTTCTATATTAAGACCATGGAATAAGAGCAGCTGACTTCCCAGCCTCTGTCCTCATGGAGGGGAATGCAGGGTGAAGCATTAACCCCTGGCATGAGCTTTTCTCGTGCTAAGTCATTAAGCAAAGCCAGATCTCCTTGATGCTGTCCTGCACTGGATAACAAAAAACTGGAGGTTGATGAGCTGGGGGTTGTCTTCCTCCCCTTCCCATGGCCCTCACCACGTACTGTAGGTCCAGGCTCACCTGGGATTTCCTTCCACAGCCTTCTTTGGAAGGACCTGAGGCTCATGTAGCTTAACAAAGCAGGTTTGAACTCTCCTTTACCTCCCAGGAATGAGCTCATCCCTTACACCCCTCTGGGTCAGCTAGAGGGTGTCCAGAGTGACAGATACCCAGTGCTACATCCCCCAGACTAGAGAGATCTGTCCAAACCACACAAGTACCAAAACTTCTTACCAGAGACAGCCTCGAGACCCAGGGACAAGGACACAGCCTATCAGACTGAAAAAATCCCCCTCATATTTTGTCTGGGAACCTACAACCTCTCCCATTTCCTCTTGGCCCTGTGTTTAACCTCTCGGAATCAGCTCTGTGTGTCCACAATGAGGGCAGAGCACCAGGCAGCCACTCACGTCCTGGTAATGACTTCACTTCTTCCACCAGCTCTGGAAAAAACAGCAACAAACCCAAATCCCCGGCCCTGCATAATTGTGGCTCTGTTATTCATGGATCTTAAATCGTACTCCTTCATGAATTTTAATGTGTAGCCCATTTTCTTTCCACTAATCCTACATTAGGCTGGAAGCCTTTATAGACTGAACGTTTGCCCTCCTTTGCTTTTCATTCTCTGCAGCAGCACCGTGGCTGTCCCCAGGCGCTGCCCTTGTCTCAGCTGGGCTGGCACCCAACTCCAACCAACATGAAAGTGTTTTCTTATCAGATGCTCCAGTTCTGAGCATCCCTGGCAAAAGCAGCAGGGTGGCTGCACAGGCAGCCTGGGAGCAGCAGCTCTTTATTTTGCCCTCAGTTTGGCACTCGGGTGTGTATGAGCTGCACAGTGTTGTTTGGGGCAACGCCTGTCTGCAAGTCCTTAGCACCATGATTTTATAAATCCCTTTTTCCAGCTAAAGCCATCTCCACAAGTCATCAGGAGGGAGTGAAAGCCTTTCAGGAAATTCTCCTTTCCAAGGAATTCCTGATGAGTGGCACACAAGAGCAAACCACAGAGGGTTCCACACCACCACGAGCTCTGAGATGCTGAACAGCCCTGTTTTAAATGATACTTATTTAAAAACCAGACAGGACCATGAGATACTCTCGTATCACATTCTGCAAAATGCGGTTTGAGTCTGTTCTTTCACTACTACATTTAATAATTTGTTCAGCTGAAGTGTTACTTCCAAAGGGAAGATACCCAGACTCAGTTTGGATAGAGGAGGAAGCCACCATTTCCCTTGGAAACCATCCCTGAGGAATCATTCTGCCAGGCCTGCCCTGAGGAGCGGAGTCTACAATAAATTGAGGCAAGATGCTCTGTTTGTGTTAAATTGCTAAGAATATCTCCAACCCAGCCCTTCCATATGTCTCACAGAACCCTTATTAGATGAAAAAGAAATATTGTACAGTTTTCAGCTCTAAACTTCTAAAAATATGAGAACTTTGATATATAAATGCATGTGGAGGACCTGGCTGGCGCTGACTACAAATGTTCCCAATTGCCTTTAATTCCACACCACTTGCAGAACCAGTGGTAATGTCTCTTTTCCAAGATATCCAGAACATAGCTGGTGTTCTAAGGATTCCAGCCCTGGGGACAGTGTGTGTGCCATCAGTGCACCAGGCAGAGGCAGGAATGGATGGGGCTGAAAATCTGATTTGATTTAAACAACACTGACCTGATGAGAAGCGAGGAGTCCGAACCAGGCCTGCAAATCCCATCTGTTTCTTATTTCTATAATGGGCGAGCTAAAACCCTAAATCCACACAGCTCTGAGCTTTGAAGCCAAATTTTGCAGCTTGAGTCCATTACTAGCAAATGATGACTGCTAGCCCAGCTCCTTAAATTGAAGGCTGGGATATATAACTCAACGTTAAATGAAGAAGATGTATTGTAGGGTGACTAACAGCTAATCTGGAAAGGCACTTGGAGACAGAAATTCATGGATTGGTGAATAAAGTGGCCCACCTCTTTGCTCTCTGTAAAATTATTATCACAACACTCATGGTTAATGAGTGTTCTGAGGGTGAGCTGATGTTTGAGAACCCCTCAGATGCTCCTCAGCTGCTGGGAACTAAAAAAACCCTGCACCAACTCTCTTAGTTATTGTATTAAGTTGCAGTTTTCGCCGGGTTTATTTTTTTTTTGCAGCAATTTGATGTCAGAAAAAAAATCTAATCCATAAAAGCAAGCAGCTTTTTAGCTTTGTGAAAAAGAAAAGTGAGGGTGTTCAGAAGAAAAAAAAAAAAAGCCTGGTCTCTGTCACTTAATTCCCAGGAACAAAGCTGGAGAAGGCTGAACCCAGAGTGAGGATGGAATTTGGCAATTCCATTCCCATTAGAGCAAACCCGTTAACTGTATAATGGCTCAAGGACAATGTAGATTGGAAAAATAAGCTTGGAACTGTAAGACAGCTAATTATTTTCCATCCATGTACCTTCACATTAAACTTTCCATCCATGTACCTTCACATTAAACCCCAGGGTTGGATGCTTCCCTGGCTGCTGGGGCACCCATTGAGTTTTTGAAGTGATGCTCTGTTTATAGAATTGCAATTACTCAGTATCAGCCTTTGTTTGGAGAAGAATCCCTGTCCATCCTCACTAATGGCTTCTTCTGATCTCATCCAGTGTGGAGGATTTCCTGAGCATATTAAAAACATTCTTCACTCTGCCTTTTTAGTTTAGCCAAAGATTTAACGACCTCAGCATAAGAGCTGTGTGTTTGAGCTAGATTTGCTGCCTGACAGCTGGTGCTGTGCACTCTGTTCCCTCCATGTGCTCACAGGCACAAGGGGAGTGCTTGAACTGCTCACATTTGAGATTTTTCTGGGGTAAGAACCTGGGAGGCTGGTGAGGAAGTGTTACCCAGAAAAACTGTGGCTGCCACACCCCTGGAAGTGCTCGAGGCCAGGTGGGATGGAGCTCTGAGCAACCTGGTATTTTTAAAGAGTCTCTCATTGTAAAGATGGATGAGGACTGTAAAATGTCCACAGCAAAACCAGACTTAATTCCCCTGCAGGACACGTGAGCTGGCGTGAGCAGCACTTGCAGCCACCTCGTCCTTTGGACAGGGTGAGGCTGGGGATGTAATTGCAGTTACTGTTTGCCAGAGTGCTGCTTTTTCACGGTAGGTTTCATTTTACTCTCCAGTACTTCATTTTTTTCTGAACTTACACAGAGAAAACATCCCTGCAGGGCATGAGTGGGGCGATTTTGGGGTGCACAAAATCTTAAAACATTCAGAACACAATTTCAGTGTGGACATCAAAAAACTGCCTCACTACCCCTGTCCTGTTGGACAGTGTTGGACACTTCTCCAGTTCTCCAGACTTTGCTTCCCCTCTCAAAAAAAAGAAAAGGGAGAGAAATGGAAAAAAAATAGAAAACTCTCACTACTGAACTGCAAAACATTTCCCCCCTCATTCAATACTCATCCATTGGGCCTGAACTAACTTCCATCTACGTGTCAAGAATAGCAGAAATGTTTACAAACAAAGCACTAAAGCAGCTGCGTGACCAAAATTTCCTTCAAACAAAATAATTTTCACCCTCAGACTCATCAGACATGTCTGAGACACGTATAATAACTCCCACCAGTGCACACTGACAGGCTGAGTTACTGATTCTCCATAATTCCTTTTTTGTGCCATGAAATATTGTCTCCCCTATCTAAAGCAAATTGATCTTTTCACCCAATCTATTTGCCAGATCTACCATTTAGTATTCAATTACTATTTCAAGAATAAAACCGGTTTGTGATGCAGACAGCAGCCCCCAGCATGAACTCCCGGTGTCTGCATCAAACCCCAGGTCTCTGGAAGGCAGCAAAAAAACCCTTGGAGCAGCTGCTGCCTCTGCTGGCTTTATCATAAATAAAACAAATGCAAGAACTGGAGAGCTAATCAGGGAAAAAGCAACATGTCCTGCTCAGGGCTGTGTTAGGGGTGTCTGGAGGTGTGGGATGGGCGTGGAGGGGGATCAGCTCTGGGAGAACCTCCTGGGCTCTGCAGCTGAACTGTGACCACTTCATGTTTTGAAGTGAAAGACCTTGCTGGAAAGAGCCTGGGCAGTGTCTCAGAGGGTCTCAAACACAGCTCAGCAGGCTGGCTTTGCAGAGATTCCCAGCATGGCTTTGCCAGGGAAGGTTCCATCCCTGGGCTCCATCCCCAGCTGCCCTGGGGTCCTGGGGGTGCAGCAGCCACACACCTGCTCCTCGGCAGGAGGCAGCTCCCAGCCTCATCCCAATTAATCATCTCCTAATGACTTTCTGAACTGCGAGGATTTCCTTAATTATACCACGCATTAGACTTTAATCAAGAAATCAATTTTTCACGCCACCCCAAACCCGCGGGTGCCCGGAGTGTCCCTGGCCCTGCACAGAGTGGAATTACCACTGGAATTTGGGAGCAGTGCATGCCAGGGCTCGTTACCAAACCCAGCTCTAAGTGATTTAATTAAGATCCCTGCACTGCCCCGTGCCTGTGTCCCTCTCAGCTCAGTTTTTCCTGGGTTTTTCAGCCACCTGACACAGGTGCCAGGCACGGCAGGCCCTCGTGTGCCGGCTTAGCGCCCGTGTGCCCGGCTGGCCACAGTGGGAAAGGATTTGTATTTGCTGCAAAGTGGCTTCACCCACTCCCACCAAAACCAACACATCCCCTGGTGCACCTCCTGCCTCTGCAAACCCTCTGGAATGAAATATAAATCCTGGGAGTGCTGGGATCTGCTCAGGTGTGCCACCGTGCCTGGCTGCTGTGATCCAAAGGAGAGAAGTTAATTAAACATTAACCTCACTTTTCTGTTCCACTTCTCAGGACAATGTGTGGCTGGGTTTATCTGACCCTCCTGCTCATTGGGGAGGATTGATGGTTGTGCCTGATCCAAACCCTGATCCATTTCCTCTTTCCCTGGTTTTGTTGGGATTCACCCCAGCCCAGCAGTGCCAGGATCCCACAGGATCTCCGGGGTCTGGGGGTCTCACCCCAACCACCAGCTCATTCCCAGCAGAGTTTCACAGCTCAGCGTGGCTCAGATTCTTTACACTTGATTAATTCCCTCCCTTCTGAGGAGCTCTGGGTGGCAGGGCCAACCCCAGCCAGTTTTATTTTCCCTGGTACCCTCCTTCCTCCCATCACTGCTGGTACAGATGATGAGGATGCTGGGACAGGGCTGGGATTTCCAGTACCTGCTGCCTCTGCAAGGAACTAAAAATAAAAAAGCATCTGCTAAAAATACTGAATGATCAGGGGAAAAAAAATGCTAAACCCCAGAGATCTCCTTGGACTCTGAGGATTAATTTTCATTTCCCTTTAATCCGGACACAATTTGTGACGTCACTGCTGGCGGCCACGGCTCAGCTCCATGGACAGAAGCTGGAGTTCTGCTTCCCCAACTTTTGGGCACATTCCAAAGGAAAATGGACACACAACAAGCAGGAGGCCACAGGGTTCAGTGCAGGGTGCCAGAAATGTGTCCTAAATCCCATGGCTGCAGCTCCCTGTGTGTTCTTCCCCATCTCCATACTCGGATCCAAGCTTTGTGCCTGCCTACAGCCACTTTTGGGGTGCTCTCTGATCCTCTACCCCACTGTGAGAAGGAGCAGAAAAAGGGACCAGAGGTCCCAGATTACAGCCTGGACTTCTGAAAAGTAAGATTTACCAATCCTCTCCACTTTTAAGGGAAGGAAAATCAGAGCAAGTTAATTCGTGGTCTTCCAAAGAGACAACAAAATTAATTCCTGGAAGGGATTACTCATCTAAAGGAGCAAGGGATGTTATGCACCCACAAACCTCTGTGAGCAGTGACCAGCTGCCCCCACACTGCCCAAATCCTTGGGAAACACTTCCCTAGCTTTATCCCAGCAGTGAAACACGGATAACACGAGGGGCACACTCTGGGCTCTCCCTGCAGTTCTCCTCTCCCAGATCCCCGCAGTGGGGGTGGGCTGAGCATCCTTCAACAGAAACTTTGCTCCCAGCTTCCCCACTGATCAAATAGATGCAAATATATGCATGAAAATATTTCATTTTTCATTATTTCCTTCGGTGCTGGGAAGAAAAATCCCTTAATTCCCAGGACAAGCCCAGGGTTTGGTGCTCCCCCATGCAGCAGCTGAATTTGGGGGGGTTGGGGATGGTCAGGCTCAGAGGAAAAGAGGCAGGAACACATTTTGGGGGTCTTTGGGCAGGAAGGGCTCAGCCTCAGGAATATTTTGAGCACTGAGGGCCTGTGAGCAGACAAGGGCTCATAGTTTGAGGTGTGATTTATGTGCAGCAGCACATAAACACCTGAAACAGAGTCTTTAAAAACACCTCAGACTTCACCACAATGCTGCTGCTGTGGGGTTCCATGTGGAAAAAAAAATAAGGAAAACAAAATGTAAGCAATTCCTTAAAAGCTGCTCCAAATGTGCTTTCAGCCCAGGAGTGATCAGAGAGGCAAGTCAATATTTTCCTGGAGAGGAAACACCGCTGTGTTTACACCTGGTGCTGTTTGCTGAGCGCTGCTCTCAGCCCTGCTCAGTGTTTGCCCAGGGCAGGATGTGGGGAAGAATCCAGGGCTTGTGTGGAGGAAACTCTGTGGTTTCAGGAGCTGCAAGGAATCTCTTTACTGGGTCACATTTCTGTGACTCTCAAACAAGGGGCTGCTGTTGGGCTGGACAAGATGGATAAAACCCAAATATTTAATTCAGGAGGGCCCAAGCTGCAGCTCTGGGCTGCAGGACTCTTCCCACGTGGTTGCTTTGCTCTGCTTGTTGGGAAGATCCCCCATGGATGCCTTTAAGATTTTCTCCTCCAAGTGCTTGAAGGCACCTGACCCAGAATTTGCAGATGCAGCGATGCTGAGTGTCACATGTGCCTGGCCCCGTGGAATGGAGGGAGGCATGGGAACAGGAACGAGCCCTGCAGCACCTTCCCTGGGGACAGCTGTGTCTGTACAGTTTAATGCTGTGCATCCCCGAGATCCCACCCAAATCCTGCACATTTCTGTCCCTGACACAGCCACTGCCCACTCGGAGCAAGGAGCAGAGCTCACCCAGCCCCAGGGTGGGAATCTCCCACAGAAAAACTTACAAGCCCCCTGAAAATGGTGGCCAAAATTGAAATATTTCCCTGGGATGTGACAGGCTGAAGACACTTCCAGCTCCCTGGTGTGGGGACCGTGGAGCTGAAGGGCTCAGGAAGGTGTCCCCGTGATCCCTTTGCTCACCAGCCTGGAAAGGAGCACAGAGCTCTCCCCTTCCCAGCACCCAACAGCTGCCAAAGGTCAGGATTAAGCTCCACAGACCTTGACAAGGGTTTGTGCAACAAAATCCCCTCCAACACCTCGGGAAAGGCTGGGCTGAGCTTCACCTCCTCTCACTCATTGGACATTGGGGTGGTTTGGGGCAGAGCAGCCAGGGGACGTGGCTGGGATCCCTGTGCCACCAGGATCTGCTCCAAATCTTCCCCCACGAGCCCTTAATCAGCTTCCACCTGGGATTAGCTCAAACATTCCCAGCCTCTGCTTCAAAATAGCTTTTCCTGCTTGTGGGCAACTAATCCAAAAGGAGCCCTGTCCCTGTTAGCCAGCACCTCCAGCAAGGATGGGCTTTTCCTAAGGCTTGAGCCTTGAAAGTTCTGAGAACCTAGGGCATGGAACACACGTGTTCAGAGCTGGGTTGTGGTGAGGATTCATAGAAGCAGCTCCTGTAAACCCAAGCAAAGCCTGGCCTGGTCCAAGGCAGCTACAAAGAGCACGAGAGCCCAGTTTGGGCTGAATTATTTGTATTTTGAGGGAAATTCAGGTTTGGCAAAAGGGATTTCACTCAGGAGCTCACAGACCCTTTCCTGCTGACAGCAAGTAGAGCCAAGAAAACTCCCTGTGTGTCTGAGCCCACCAGGACCTGGGCATGAATTGGGTAAAAAACCAGCCCCTTCTGTAGGATGGATCCCCAGAGCAAAGAACTGCTGAAAAGCCAGGCTAAAAAATGAACTCCCACAGCACCCAGAGGAGCAGGCAGCTTGGGAAGGGACGTGCAAGCAGTCACATCCCTGAGTGCAGCTGATGACGTGGCTATGATTTAATAAAGGACATTATTAGTGCCCTGCTAATGGCTCCAGGCGCCGGCAGCAGAGCTGACCGGCTGCTGGCAGCTCCCAGCCCGGCACAGCTCATTCCCACCAGGCTTCTAAAGATTCAATTCACCTCCACAGGGCTGCAAAAGCATTTGCATCGACAGTCCCCCATCACAGCCTCCTCCTGCTGCCCCCATAACCGGGCACACAGAGCCACAGCAGCTCAACACCGGCTCAAATGCTCAGTCAGACAGAAATCCCACCTCAGATTAAACACACCCAAGCCTCCATTTCCTCCTAAAACCTGCTCCCACCTGGCTCCTTCCCACTGACCTGCCACAAAACCCGGCAAGACTGAGCAGCAAAACCCAGTTGAGGTTCCAGCAGCAGCACCACTCCAAAAAAAGCTTCCTCCCAGCAAAAATATGCCCAGAAACGAGCAAAAAACCTGGGGAGTGGGGAGGCAGCAGTGATGGGCACAGCCTCAGTGGCCTCCCAGCCATGGCTCCTGGTGTTTCCCTGCCCTTTGCCTCATCAGCAGTGATTGGGGTGTTGATCAGCTGCCCTGGGGGAGGTAAGGGCCCCGTGTCTGGGAGGAATTGATATTGACTGCTGAGGTGTTCATTTCTGTGTCCTCAGAGCGGCGGTTTTGGCCGAGGCTCCGTTTTGTGCCACGAAGGCTCTGCTGCTTCCCCCTGGTTCAGGCAGCATCTGCACCACAGCTCATCTCCAGGCAGGAAACTCCAAAAAAGAAAAATCCCTGTGAGGCAGAGATGGAGCAAATCCCTCATTTCCACAGGGTGAGACATCTGCCAGCAAAGGGACTTGGCAGAGATGGGGAACCTGCGTCAGAGGCTGAACCCTCCAGTGCTCCAGCTCCTCCAGCACCAGGGCTTGGCTGGGAGAGGCCCTCTGTTTCTGTCTGAAACCTCCATAAAAATAGCACAATTATGGGAAAATCCTTGTCCAAGTGGAAAAGAAAACACCAGCCTGGCTTTCACGAGGAAGCAGAGCTCTATAAAAGCGCTCCTGTAGCTGTTTCTGTCAAAGCCTCGCTCACAGCCCTTCACCCAGGGCCACGGCTCCACAGGGCGAGGGCAGCCCCCTGCTAAAGCATTTTTATGATTTTTTCCCCCAGCATTTCACTTCACCTCATCAGAAGTTTCCATACATTGGGAACAAACCGTCTGCAGGAGCCTTTCCCCTGGAGCAGAGCGGGGCAGCCCCCGCCGGGAGCAGCTGCTTGATCCCGAGCCATAAATAACAGGCCAGGCTGGAAAATCTCCATGGGTTTGGCTTTTTTCTCACAGAAGTCGAGCTGGTGATGTCTGTCACCCCCTGTCCCTCTGTCCTTCCAGCAGCCTTTCCCTGAGTCCCCTTTACGGACTCGGGGTGCCCTGACAGATGGGGGGATTTAACCCTGGAGGGATTTAATTAAAGGTGCCCAAACCTGGATAAAGTTTGTGCTCACAACACCCCGAGATTCCCCAAAACAGAGCAGAGCTGTGGTTTTTGGGGGCCACACGGGGAGGGGTGGCAGCAGGGCTTTGTGATTTCCCCTCTGTGCACACAGGGCAGGGTCCCCCAGGGGTGACCACGTTCCAGGTGACATTTCCTTCGTGCCTGGCCCGCTTCTGTGGGACATTTCTCGGTCAGCAACAGAGAACGGCCTCGGATCTATTTATACCCCACCCTGGAGCCGGGTAAAAATAACCCCGGCGTGTTTGGCAGCCTGAAGGCGCTGCTGTAAATCCTCCCTGTCAGCGAGAAAATCCCGCTGGGGTCGGAGCCGGGGTCCCGCTGGGAAAGGAGGTGCTGGGGGAAGCCCAGGGGCATCCGTGGGGTTGGACCCCGAGCAGAGGAGGAAAGGGATCGAGGGAACCTATGGGGCAGCAGCTGGCAGCATCCCTGCCCCCAAAAATCCAGCTGGGAAGCAGAGCAGGAGCGTCAGATTGCTCTTGAACCGGGATTAAAAGGCACTGGCGCTGCTGTATTTTTAGCTTCGTGATCATCCTTTGAAAAAAAAATCCCTCATTGTGGCCGGTGGGGTGGGAGAGGAGTCGGGAGCTGCCCCAAGCTCGGCCCTGCCGCTCTTTATATCCCGTCCTGTGGCCACGGGGAAGGTCACGGTGACTCCTGCAGCGCTGTCACCTCACAGGGAGCCCCATCCCATCCCATCCCATCCCATCCCATCCCATCCCATCCCATCCCATCCCATCCCATCCCATCCCATCCCATCCCATCCCATCCCATCCC